>NC_142157.1:16500000-16633387 GCF_024610735.1 Ursus americanus | reverse complement strand
GGAGAAATATCATTTGACAAAATTCAACATTATTTATGATAAAAAAAAATACAACTGTCAGCGAAATAGGAACATAAGGGAACTTTCTTGACCTGATGAAAGGCATCCATGGGGGGGGGGGGACTACTGATTATAGCATACTTAACGGTGAAAGACTAGATGCTGTTCTGAAAAGATCATGAACAAAACAAGGATAACTATTCTCATCACTCCTATTCAACATTGTATTGGAAGGCCTACGCATTCCAGTAAGGCAATTTTTAAAAGTATAAAGATTGGAAAGTGAGGGGAAAAAACAGTTCCTATTTGCAGACAACAAGATAGTCTAAATAGAAAATCCTTAAGGAATCTACGTTTTAAAAAACCTCATAGGACTAATAGGTGAGTTTAGCAACAGATCAGGATATCAGGTCAACACACAAAAATCAATCATATTTCTATATACTGGCAATAAAAAATTGAAAACCAAAAATTTGTCGAATGCCATTTTTAATAGCTTTAAATATGAAATATGAAATAAAGTGAACAAACATATATTGAGAACCATCAAACACAAAGGAAATCAAAGAATCACTAAGTGAGTGAAGAGCTATACCATGTTCATGTATTAGAAAACTCAACATAGTAAAACTGTCAGTTTTTTCCCAAATTGATCAATAGATTTGGTATAATTCTATTAAAATTCCAGCAGGAATTTTTGTAGATATAGACATGCTAATTCTAAAACCTTTATGGAAGGGTATATAAAATAATTTTGAAAAAAAAGAATGAAGTTGGAAGAATCTCTCTGATTTAATGATTTATGATAAAGCTACAGTAATCAAGATATTGGTGAATGTGTGTTATATGCATTCTAAGAAGAATGTCCTTTTTGTGTCTGTTTTAACCAGCAGTTGACCCAGTTGATTTCTTCTTCTTTTTTTTAAGTTGTATTTATTTAAGTAATCTCTACACCCAACGTGGGGCTCGAACTCCTTCCCCAATATCAAGAGTCACATGCTCTTCTGACGGAGACAGTCGGGCACGCAGATCCAGCTGCTTTCAATCTTCAACAAGTTTCAGCCAGTGTTCTGCAAGTTGTCATTCCACTGTCAGTCCAGTCTCCAAAGGCTTTGCAGTGCTATTTGGAGCAGTCCTGACTGTGTGCCAACTAGTGTCCAGTTTAGGATTTGGGTGGTGGTCAGTCCCATCGTTCCATCCTCAAAATCTGCGATGCACTGTTTAGGGTCAGAACCATGCATACACGGCTTGGGGGTAAGCCTAAGAATTCATAAATAACTTGACATTTTTTTCTGAGCTGTTCCCTCTTCATGATCTCCCTTGTCTTTGTTGGTTCCTTGGGGGTTTCTTTTTTGGTCCTCAAGCCAGGAAACTTTATTTACCCTACCCTGCTATACTCTTGCCCCTATTGCCCCAATAGCTCCAGTCAAACAACATAAGGACTGAGTGAATATAAAGTTATTTTAGGTTCTTATGAGATGCTGATGTCACCACTGCTGCCACTGTCATAGGATTCCTTAGAGGCTGCGGCACAAGAGAATGGAGGGAAAAAAAGAAGACAACAAAACACAGCTTTCCTCCGCTCTGTCTTTCCTGCTTCTCAAGAGGGCTTCCCCTTGAGCTCTCTTAGTGCTGACGCCCACTTCCAGATTTTGAGCTATGTCAGTTCGGCTTGGAGAATACTGGAGGAAAAGAAAAAGATAAACTCGCCATCTGTTCAGTAATCATTCAAAAGGTCTTCGGGGATCTTCCTGCTACCACTTGCTTTTCAGAGTCTTCAAGTAGCTGTTGAATCCTGTCCAGGTTTGGGGGACTGTGTTCAGTAGGAGAAACAGGGTTAAATGTGCCTACTCCATGTTACCTGGAATGAGAACACATGTCATTGCTTTTGTTCAACTCATAAATTAAAGAGGCACCCAGTAAGATGTTAATAGTGGCCCAAAGGACATTTGAGGAGCTAGGTATTTATATCCAATTTAATTAAGGAATGTTAGAAAAAGATCACTGAGTTACATAAAAAAAACTGGTTAACATCCTACAGGACAATAAACTATAACCTCTGGCAATATCTTCTCCATCGACAGAAATAATTTGCATGTCTACTAAACAAACACTTACATGTGAGCTAACACCTTCTCGAACGTTGAAACGATTAATTTATAGAATGTTTTAATTAAACAGCATCTTTACACTTTACAAAGCACATTCCAGTTTCCCTAAGTACAGAATCAAGCACATTCCGCTAGATAAACTTTAGGTTAGTCTTCACCCCTGCATGACATGGAAATTCCATGCTAGCCTTCTTTTGTTTTGTTTTTTTCCCATGTTTTGGGTCATTTTTCTTAAGAACAGTGATTCAAACTCTTCTTGCAGAAGATCTCAACCAAAGCAAGAGATGATGTAAGACTGGCTTAGACTCCCTGAGGAGGCAAACTATGTTTTTCCCAATTCAGTAAATGTTTATTACATACCTACTATGCACCAGACATCTGGCTAGGCAATTGTACGCAAGACCAGTGTATGATTTTCATAATGTGTATCAATCATGTAGTGTTATCTTGAAAGTTAATTTCTCTGACATAATATAGAGACTATAAAACTCCATCGTTGTCATCAAAAATTTGAAAACTGCATATGATACAGTCGTTAAGGTATAAAATACTCTATTTCTTCAGATGAACTCAGAGCGCGCTTAGTGCCTATTTATTTTGTGACTTTGATTGTTGCCGTTTTCTCTCAAAGAAAAGGCCGAGGGAAAAAAGAAGAGGAGAAAGTGAAGGAGGAAGAAGAGGTTGCAGTAGCCCCAAAACTGACCGGAGAAGGGAGCCTCGATAAAGAATGGTACCCTCCCTCCGACCCGGACTTCTGTGTTTATGTGTATGAAGTGACCAAGTCAATATTTCCCATAACCAATATTAAGGAGCAGATTGAGGCTCTTGCAAAGTAAGTGGTCTCTATATACATAGGCATTTTAAGGTTCTGAAGCAAAGTTTTTGATTTTAGTGGTTTGCATTTTTTAGCCCATTTCCAGCTAGTGACACCATAATTACTGCCCCCCCCACTTCTGACCCTGAAGCAGAAACACAATAAATTGAAAAAAAAAATGCCCAATTTCTATTTTAGTTCCTATTTCCACCAAGAATCCGAGCTAGGAGCTAGAAATTGCTTAAAGAAAAATGCTTTTGTCATTTTCTCCAGCTAAACCATTAAAGGCATCGTTCAATGTGATCCCGAAGAAGTTAGGCATGAATCAAAAGTTTGAAAATTAAATGACTCCAAAAATAAAAAAAAGAAAGAAAGAAAAAAGGAAATTACTCCTTTAGGTGCCACAATTTAAAGGAATCGTATTGTGAATTCATTGTAAACTCACAAATTATTTTCTTCTTATTATTTTTTTAATTTAAATTCAATGAATTAACATATAGTGTATTACTAGTTTCAGAGGTAGAGTTCAGTGATTCATCAGTCTTCCGTAACACCCAGTGCTCATTCCATCACGTGCCTTCCTTAATGCCCATCACCCAGTTCCCCACCCCCACAAAGTATTTTCTAATACAAGTAACCATCGCTGACTTTTAGGTCAGATGTCTGATATCTTACGTTTCGCGTGGCTCTTGAGTGAGGGTATGTGTGTTCTTAGGGATGGCTGTTGGGGCAGGCTCGACGCTCTGTGTACGCCAGCGACGGTGCCTTCTTAATTAGAGCATTTAATGTGAGTCCACTAAGAGAAATCTGAGAGCTTGACTTGGTAGCTGTAAGGGATTAGGAACCTCAGGAAGTGGAGGGTGGCCTCCGTCACTGGCACCGACAAGCAGTAAGTGAGCTACTGGATCCTGCAACAGCTGTAGTCTCGGCGGGAGCTTGTATCTACTCCAAGTAGAAGTGCATTGCTCTCATCAGACCTGGATGTGACAACCGCAAGAAACAGAGCCGCCAGATCATTGACTTCTTGTCAGCCAGAACTGGAAGAGAGTATTTTTGGCGACCGAAGTTTTCCTGATGTCCTTGAGAAGTGATGACTCAAGCAGAACTCTGATTTAGCTTATTGTAGCATTTGTCAAACGTCCTCATGCTTTGTTCCTATCAGAAATACTTTTCATCATTCTCAAATTATTGTGTTTTTTTTTTTTTAAGATTTTATTTATTTGACATAGACAGCTAGCGAGAGAGGGAACACAAGCAGGGGGAGTGGGAGAGGAAGAAGCAGGCTCATAGCGGAGGAGCCTGATGTGGGGCTCGATCCCATAACGCCGGGATCACGCCCTGAGCCGGAGGCAGATGCCTAACGGCTGCGCCACCCAGGCGCCCCACAAATTATTGTTGTTTTAACCTGAGCCCCTTGGGAGGCGAGATCCCGGAATTCGTCCCAGCGCCTTTGGTGCCCAGCATTCATTACAGGACGCCTGGCAGGGTCCTTGCGACAGCTCTCTCCCCGCCCCTTTCTCTGTTTTTCGCCACTGTTGTTCTTTGCTTGATCCTACATACAGCAAGAGGAAATTCTTTCTTAAAATTTGCGATTCTGCCTTGACTCCAATATCTGGTAGCCTTCATCGATGAACAGAGGATTTTTGCTGGTGTGTTTACCGACTTCTTTGGGGAGAGCCTCAAAGGAGGAGGAAACCCCCAGGCATAGTATACCACCCAACTTACCTAGTTTTCCTTTTGCCCCTTTCTCTCTCCTCTCACTTCAGTGTTACATAAATGCCTCTCAATCAAAAAGATAAGACGATTAAAAGGAAAAAACTTACAAAACTTGAAAATATTTGGGAATCCAGTGGGAAAATTTCCTACGTGTTTGTATTATCTCTGAGTTCAAATTCCATAAAAGGACCGTATGTTAGTACAATGCCTTGGATTTCAGACTGAAACATTTGAAAATATTTTTCAACAGCAAGATAGAACTTTAAAACTGCATTAATACAAATTTAGTCTGATACTGATTTGTATCTTGTTATAAATATTCGGAAAATTAGCATTCATTTCTTCCTTTGTGTTGAATGAAATTGTTAGAACTTCGGTTTATACATGATAGTTTGAAGACAGTAGACATAATGTTAACATGCTTATAGTAAGTTTAAAAAGTAAAGCAAAAAATAAAACTCAGAGGAAATACAGTTTTTACACATACAATTATACATACAGTTACACTCAAAGCATCCAGAATGAGATATGAAATTTGATTGATTTGATCTCAATGTAATTGACACAGGTATGTGGCAGAAAAAATGGGCGGTAAAGTTTCAAAAGAGAAGCTACCTGATTTCAGCTGGGAACTTCATATAAGTGAACTAAAATTTCAACTTAAATCCAATGTTGTACCAATTGGACTGATCAAAAAAGGAATCTTCTACCATCGAGCTTTGCTTTTCAAGGTACTTAAGATGTTTTGCCTCATTTGCCAGTTGATAAAAATGTTTGTCGTTCTCATAATGGTGTGAGCCATTGGCTAACATTTAACTGGTTGATATTAATCCCATCATTTAGAGTTCCTTCTATTTGAGATATATATGTACATGTGTATTTGCTAGACTATCGAAAGCATATTCATTCAACATTTATCATACATCTGCTATAGGCTGTGGGCTCTTCTAAGGTCTGGGAACATAGAGATACTAAAGTGACAGCCCCTATACCCGGTACCTTAAGCCCGACTTGTGGGTTCTAAGGAGATGTCAGGAAGAGTTTCAGGGGAGGAAGTGATATGCAGCCTGAGTATTAGAGCCTATGTAGGATTTCAGCAGGTAAAGAAGCAAGACAAGAGCATTCTATTTTTTTTTTTAAAGATTTTATTTATTTATTGGACAGAGAGAGACACAGCGAGAGAGGGAACATGAGCAGGGGGAGTGGGAGAGGGAGAAGCAGGCTTCCTGCTTAGCAGGGAGCCTGATGCGGGGCTCCATCCCAGGACCCTGGGATCATGACCTGAGCCGAAGGCAGACGCTTAAGGACTGAGCCACCCAGGCGCCCCGAAAAGAGCATTCTAAACAAAGCAAACCTGTTATACAAAATAACAGGAATGAGAGCCCCTGGTCCATCTGAGGAGCGTAGAGTAGTTTGTCTGGATGAAGGAGCGATGAGGGCTTGGATGAGGCTAATGGGCCAGATCATAAAACACCACGTGAGTTTGCTCTTGATCCTAAAATCTGTGAGCTGCTACTGAAAGTTAAGGGGAAGGCAGTAACATGATTTGAAAGACCATTGAGGCAACAGAATGGGGAATGAATTAGAGCAGGGGCAGGACTGGAGACAGGAAGACCAGTTGGAAGGTCAGTGGAGCAAGAAACACTGGTGACCTTTACTAAAGCCATAGCCGTGAGGATGTGAAAGAGGTGTGAATTTACAGGGAGATTTAAGAGATACAACTGAAAACAGCTGGTGTCCGCCTGGGTGTGGTATGAGGGATTGCATGAGAAGAACAAGGTGATTTTCAGGTCCTGGGTGGGGCAACCGGTAATGATGACATTATTCACTGAGATGGGGACACTAGAGAAGGATCCGAGTCAAAATTTTTCTCCATTGTGTCAAGTGTCTGGATTAATAGGACCTGCAAAAATGGTTTCTGAACTATAGACTGAATGTGCAAGATTCCTACCCCCTCCCAAATACCTCCAAACCTCTTTACACCCATGTGTATCTTGCTTCCAGTTCTAATTCCATCTCTAATCCAAATGCCAGTCTTCCCCTATTTTCTTGGATTTCTTGCTTTATCGAACTTTCTCATCTTAAATCTCTTTCTCTCTTGTTTTTCCTTTAAAATCTTAAGCTAAGTCTATACTATTTAAAGAGGAAATAGAAATCTTTTCTCATCAGAGCTACACCTAGTCCTGTAGCTCTTACTACCCTGACCACCGTCATTCTGAGCTACGCGTCAAGCACTTGACAAATGCAATTGTCAAGGTTGTGATTACTACCCTTGTTTGAAAGGCAAGAAAACTGAACTCAAAGAGGGAATTTACCCAAGGTCAACAGAGGCCCAGCTGGAACCCGAACCCGTGTCTACCTGAATCAAACCTACCACATTGCTTCTATCTGTAGATAATTCTCACTCCGGGTCAAAATTCAGAGTCATCTCAGCACCTTGTCCCTCCTTGCCACACCTCGTTTTTCTCCTCAGCCCACTGCAGCCTGGCCTGGGCTCCCTCTCAGAAAGGACCACGGGAATCTATCGTCTGTCTTACTTGATGATGTCAAAGAATTTGTCACTGACCATTCTTGTTCCTTGACACCACTCTTTAGTAACTGTTGTCCTCTCTTTCCACCTCATCTCAGTCGCCTTTGGCGACCTCTTTTCCTCCATCCCTCTTCAATGTGGGTTCCCTTATGGTTCCAGCCCCAGCTTCTCTTTTCTCACTTTCTGTACGTCATACGGTGAGGTCCTCCTGTCACATGGCCTTAAATGCTAACTAACTGCCTAAGGTGCCCCGATTCTTCCCTCTGTCCCACAAGCCTCTCCTGATTCGTGATCTGTGCGTCTGTCTGCACTCCAGCTGGCCGCTCCCGAGTGTCTCATAGGCACTGTATTGGCGTACCCGTGCTGCTCTCACAAAAGACCATACACTGGGGGCCTTAAACGGTCAACATTATTTCTCACAACTGGAGGCTGGGAAGTCTAAGATCGAGGTGCCGGCAGAGTCAGCGTCTGGTGAGGACCCTCTTCCTGGTTTGCAGTGGCCACTTTCTGCCTGTGTCCTCACATCCCGGACAGACAGGAGGCCCTGGTCTCTTCCTCCTTTACAAGGGCATTAATCCTGCAGTGGGAACTCCATGTTCGTGACCCCCTCTGAACCTAACTACCTAAAGGACCCACCTTCCCATACCACCCTACAGGGGATCAAGGTTTCAGCATATGAATTTGGGGGGGAGGGGGACACGAACATTCAGTCCATCGCATTATGCCGAACTGTGCGGAATCACACAATTCAGTAGCTGGGTCTTGCCCTCCCCTGACGTCCTGACCACCAATGCCCACTGATAAAATCTCTTATCCTTCCACCCTCCTAAATCATTCCCTCTTACAAATACTTTTCATCCTTCCTATTTTCTTCCAGTTTGTTGCCTCCTTTTTGGCTTTACTCTTCCCCCTTGGCAGCCTAGATGAATCATCCATAGGCCTTATAATTTGCTCACTAACTTCCCTCCCTTTCTCGACGCCATCCGTCCTCCCCACTGCCTTGCCAGTCCCCCCCAGGCCACTCTTTTCCAGCTCCTGGTCACAGGCTTTTCCTTTTGTCCTCAGCAGCTCTGCCCCCACATCTGCCCTTCTTTCTAGTAACACTTTCATCTCTGCCTCTTCCTCTAAGCAGTTTCCCACTTCGCAAAGATGATGGAGACTTTCAGCTGGGAACTCATTCAACTCAGTGGGAGGCAGTAACACCCTGAGGTTAGGAACTCAGACTCTGGTGACAGATCCCCTGGCTTCCAAGTTAGGTCACCACTTACGGTGACCTTCCTCGGGAAAATGACCTGACCTCAGTTTTACTCTCCATAAAATGGGGAATGAGATCGTTATCTATTTCACAGGATTATTTTGATGATTTAAAGTGCCTTGACATGGAGTTAAGAGAGCAATAAATATTATTTCAGAAAACATGTTTATTTTTGACCCCACTAGACAATGAGTGTAAGAAAATTCTAGAACCAATTCCATTGGAGGAAGGGGTGGCAGGTCCGGGGGGGCGGGGAGCAGTTTTTATACATCCAAGCAATCCTCAGACATCAGCTAGGTCAATGTAACTCAATTCTGACACTACCCACCTGGAGATAGCGTCAGATCCCACAGGTTACGGGCTCAGTCCTGCCACGCTGCCCCCTCCTCACCACACACACTTCAGCCAACCAGTCACAAACCCGTGGCTGTTGTCTGTGCTTCTGACCAGCCAGCTCTGGATTGGAGGTTCCCAAGAACACAGCCCCCTCAGGGTTGATTAATTTGCTAGAGGGGCTCACAGAACTCAGAAACATTTTACTTAATAGGTCACCAGTTTATTATAAAAGGATATAACTCAGGAACAGCCAGATGGAAGAAATGCTTAGAGAAAGGTATGGGGAGAGGGCTTGGAGCTTCCTCGCCCCGTGCCGGGCGCACCACTCTCCCTGAATCTCCACGTGGTCCCCACCAGGAAGCTCTCCAAACCCTCGCCTTTTGGGTTTTCGTGGAAGCTTCATTTCATAGGCACGATAGATGAAATCATTGCCACTGGTGGCTGATTCAACCTGCAGCCCCTCTCCCGTCCCCAGAGGTCGGAGTGGGACTGAATGTTGTAACCCTCAACATAAGATTGGTTCCCCTGCCAAACAGCCCCCATCCTTAAGTGCTGTCCAGAAGTCCCCTCATTAACATAAGGAAAGACACTTTTATGGTTCTCATCACTTAGGAAATTCCAAGGGTTTAGGAGTTCCGTGCCAGAAATGGGACAAAGACCAAACACGCATTTCTTCTTATAAATGACAATACCACAGGATGCCATCCATGTGGATACTGCTGTATTCGAGTTGACTGTTTACCAGGCAGGCTCAGACTAGATAGGATGGAAGGCTCTCAAAGTGACAACCATGTCTTAATCATCTTGGTCCACTCAAGAAAGACTACCTGGCGCCATCAATACGTGGCAAGTAATCAATAAATCCCATTCATACATACATGAATTATGAAAACAACGCAATTCGTGCCTTCTACTAGGAACGCTCGTGGAGTGCCTACTCTGTGCAGCATGCCTAGCTCTCAGCACATGGCGCGGCTTCATTCCCTTCCTCTCCGTAACCACCCTGCCAGGAAGGAGGTTCTGCTCTTGTTATCGTCATTTCTCAGATGAAGAAATGGAAGCACAGAAAGGCTGAGTCATTTGCCTGCGGTGACAACAACTAGACAGTGGCTGAGCCGAAATTCAAATCCAGGCGGTCCAAGCAACATTCTTAATCCACTACACTGAGGCTAAGAAGTTTCCAGATTATTTTCAAGGTACTTTTTAAATAGCCTCGGCACCAGGACAAATTGAAGAGAGCACTTCCAAGGAACATAAGCCACTCCGGAAGAAGCGGCAGCAGGCAGCCCGAGAAGGACCAGCCCGCCCGCTCACGGCACGGTCCCCATCACACAGAATAAATCGGCAAGAAAGAGGTACCCACCAATCTGATCCCTCCATTCAATCCCACTGCATATCACACCCACAGAGCAGCCTAGAAGCATAGAAAGATTGATAGATGCGGTAGTGCTGAAAGCCCGTGGAATAGCTTTTCTCCAATGACGTTATCAATCTTGTGCTGATACAATGCGGTGTAACTGCCTGAAAAATGTCGCTTCCCAGCAGGACCTACACAGAGATTTTGAGTCTACAGGATCTTGGGGAACAAGGGAACTTATCACATTTTATTGGCTCCTATCACAATATTCCACATTTTTTTTCAGCCTCCTTTCTAGCACTTCTTTGCAAGAGTTCTATATTTCACCTTCAACAAGGTGGGTCTTCCAGCTAAGGATTTTTCTCCGCCCCTCTCCCTCCTCACTTTTGGTTGATCTTGTGTTTTCTCCCACAGGCGCTGGCTGATAAAATTGGCATCGGCTGCTCTCTGGTTCGCGGGGAGTATGGCAGAGCTTGGAATGAAGTTAAGTTGATGAATGAATCTCGTAAAGGACTGATTGGGGCTTTCCCTCCCCCTGAGGTGTATATCGTTGACCTCATGTTCCATCCAGGCGGGTTGATGAAGTTAAAAAGTAAAGAGGCAGATCTTTACAGATATCTCTAAGCTACCAAATGAACAAGAAGGGGTTCACACAAGACATGCATTATATACACTTCTTGTGAAGTTCACCAATTGATTTTATTTCTTTAAATAGAAGTATTAGAAATGTTCTCTCTGTGTGGAAATGAGGACACTTGAATTGCACTTGGTGGTGGTTCTGATTTCAGGCTCTTGGCAAGGGTTCAGTCTGATTAGATCATATTATGCTCACTGTCCCTCGTGTAAAGTTTATTATTGTCAAAATTAATCCCCCCGCTATTTCCGGAGGAGCCTCTCTGCCCTTTGGGAATCGTGTGGTAAAGCACCCAGCTGCTGGCCACCCACCAGTTCCTGGGACAGTACCGCAGCCTCATGCCTGTCATTTTTCACCCCCAGAATGCTTCGGGAACACTTGGTTAAATACCTCCAGTAGTATTTTATGTCTTCAGTCACCTTGTCTCATGTTCATAAAGTCAGATTATTGATAGTTCAAATATTTATAGATGGATTTCAGTATTACAAATTCCTTTCTAAAAATTTGTTATTCACATTTAAAAAAACGTATTATTAAGAACATCTAATGTACTTCACTGAACTAAAAATCTTTCTAAAACCTATTCCCATAAACTGTGTTTGTCTTTTGTCCTGTCTTTGTTTTACTTGGAGATATACCTCCAGTTAAAAACAATTCTGATTTGGTTTTACACGTTTTCATACTGGGTCCTGAAAATAGTTGTTTTGAATTTACATACCCTAAAAATTCTTTTTTTGGAAAATTTTCAATATAGAAAGAGAACAAATCTTTGTGAGAAATTGTCATTTTAGTACTGAGAATGAAACAGGGAGCAAACACACATTTGAAAAGATAAATAGAAACTAGTAATATGATGACTGTCATAAAGTTTATATATCCTAGCCTGACTTCACGTTTACCATAATCATTTTACTAGAAGGTTTTTAAAAGTCAGCTTGATTTTAGAAATTAAGGCTGAGATGATTCTGTACGAACCGATGTGTAACTTCAAAGAATTTGGATTTCCTTATTTCAAAATAAAGTTCTTTATATCAAATGGTGTGGTAATTACATTAATCACGCAATTTCGTGAGCTGGAGCACGGATTGTAGCCTGCAAACCCGTCTAAGCATTTTCAAGTCTGTTTTGATCCAGAACACATTCAAAGTGGATTACAAAGATATGTAAGATGTAACAAGATAAAAATAAATGAAAAACAGGCGTAAGTGTTGGAAAGAAAGTTCAACAAGGCCAGGAATAAGCTTCGAATTCAAATGCATCCATGAAAATCCCATGCATTTGTTAGCGGTGGGTGAAAATTTGACGTTAAGCTCTCTAGCAGACAATGCAGTGGGAAATGCTATCAGTTACATGATTTATAACAGGGTCCGCCAGCTAAAAGCACAAAGCAGTTTCTCAGGAGGAACAAAGACCAGGGGAATTCCTCTTTGGGAGCTTCATACAGATGACAAATGTAATATAGAAAATAACATCATTGAAAAACAACCTCCTAGTAAGTTCTGAAAAGGGTTTTTGTAGGCAGTGGCCTAACAGCAAAATGGAATGAAGCAAAACTTCTATTCAGGGCCACTGTGCTGTGGTCCAGGTAGACACGATATTTTTCAGTCTGGTGCAGGCCAAGGGCCATCCCCCTCCCCTTTTCTCATCTTAGAAACGTTTGTGTGTAATGTCTCTCTCAACTGGCTTCTAGGTCATTATTGTGCAGGTTTGAGTTTAAATTCTATTTTCAGATAGTTCTTTGAAGTTCATCTGTTTTGTGTTACCAAAGACAACACGTCCACAATAGCAACACGAAGTATGAAGTACCGAGAAGTAGATTTAGTAAGAAATACACAAGAAAAACTATAAAATTTTAATGAGATCTGAATAAATGAAGCTACACATCATTTTCCTTGATGGAAACTCAGCAATATAAAGATTTCAGTGCTCCCCGTATTAACATATACATTTAGTATCTCATTGAGAATCCCAACACATTTTCTTTTCTAACCTGACAAATAGTAAACTTTATCTGGAAGAATGAATACATGTGCATGCCAATAATATTTGCAATAAAAAAATGAAGAGGAATTGGGTCCATCATATATCAGAACATATATTAAAAAGCAGTAATAAATTAGTATGGAATGGGCATAAAAATAGAACAATATTAAGAGTACAGACATATATTCATATAACACATATATGGATTTATTATTGATAAAAATAGCTTTTCTGCCAGGACCAGGGCACAATGATAGCCTATTCAGTAAATGACTATGGGAAACTTATTATCTTGGCAAAGGAACATCCTCTGTGTTTCTGACAGATACACTAGAAAACATAGAAGAAAATAGCTGACAAGTTTGGCTCTGTAAAACTTTAAATTCCTATTTAGAAAAATATAGCTTTGGGGTGCCTGGGTGGCTCAGTCATTAAACGTCTGCCTTCGGCTCAGGGCGTGATCCCGGCATTCTGGGATCGAGCCCCGCATCAGGCTCCACTGGGAGCCTGCTTCTTCCTCTCCCACTCCCCCTGCTTGTGTTCCCTCTCTCACTGAATGTCTCTCTCTCTGTCAAATAAATAAAATCTTTAAAAAAAAAAAAAAAGAAAAAAGATAAATACAGCATAAGCAAAAATATTTCTGTTCAGCAAAATAAAATGTAAGCAAAATCATAGGGAGGAAAACATTGGCAGCACACATAACAGACACCATGCCAATATCCTTAACAAACAAAGAGTTTCTGTAAACCAATGAAGAAAAGATAGTCCACTTGGAGAATAGTCGAAGACAGCAGTGTTTAAATAAGACATCTATACAGTGGCAATAAACAATCCCTGGATCTCGGTAGCTTGTCTTTTATCACATTGCATGTCAAACACAGGTCGGTAGAAGAGGCTCAGCTTTGCACAGTCACCCAAGGACCCAGGTCGACAGCAGCCCCTCTGTTTGGTTGCAGCACTATCTGGAATACATGACCTTCTAAACCACTGCAGTGGGAGGAGAAAATGCCAAGGGTCTCCTCCAGGAATTATGTGCTTTGGGCTGATAGAACATGTGATGTGGTAGACCCAGGAAATATGGGGTAATGTCTGGAACCAGGAAGAGCTGAATTAGAATCCTACCCTGTCACCTAAAAAGTGTGCAAACTCTGGCAGTCGTTGTGTGGTGAGGTTTCAAAACAATTTATATGAAGTAGCTTGTTGCTACTCTGTCAGAATCAAAGGCCACAGTTTTTCTTCCGGAGATCAAACCATTTCGTTAAAATTAATATCTGACTTTGGGTTTTTTTAGGGGGGGGAGGGGCAGAGGGAGAGAGAGAATCGCAAGCAGGCTCCACGCCCAGCACAGAGCCCAAAGCGGGGCTCAATCCCACGACCCTGAGATCATGACCTGAGCTGAAATCAAGAGTCGGACGCTTCACTGGCTGAGCCACCAAACGCCCCTAAAATTAATATCGAACTTTTTAAAGCAGCTATACGTGGAGAAATGGACAGTGAAGTAAAATCCTTTCCCCAGGCTTCCAGCTCTGGAGCGGGTATCATAAACGAGGATTCACGTCTACACTGCACTTTTAGTAAGCACACATCAGATCGAACATGCATTATTTCCCTGTCAGAGGAGCAGCCTTGTCATCCGTGAAAAACACTTTTCTAGATGTTCAAAATAATATGCAAAATCGAATGAGTACTGACCTTTTCTTTTTATTGACACAGAATTCTTTAAATATGGTAACTTGTTTCTCAGCAAGATACTACCATGCTATTCCTTTGCCAAAGGGGTCATCTGGAGATACAACTTCGGGGGTTTTGGGAGATGGTGCATTTTCCTTAGAACTCTTCACAGAAAGCCTCTGATACACACCCTGGTGGTGATAGATGCTTTCCCCCCTTTGACGCAGCACAACTAAGGGTAGGATCAACTGACTCTATGAAAATTATATGGAAAATATCAGTGTTTGGGGTAGATTCTTAAAGCAATGCAATAGTAAAAGCACTTATCTACAGTTTAGTATTTAAAAGTACTATTCTTTCATTAAAGTTACCTGAATATTGCCGTATAGATAACTGGCAAAAGCTTTACTTAGGCTTATACTCTTAAAACCATGAATATAATTATTTTAATAATAAAAGTGGACTTGACTTCAAAGGATAGCCATCAAAGCGGCAGGTGGGAATATATTAATATAATGAATTCAAGTAAAGCTCTTGCAAAACTCAGACAGGACAAGAGATCTGTAGCTTCTGCCAGTAAACAACCCACAAATCACAATTTTAAAAATATTAAGTATTGTTGGAAAGGGTAAATTCAATTATGATTTTATGTATGAATTCAATAGGCCTTTAATATTGAGAGGTAATATATTAGCAGTGGTAAAGGCCTAGATTTTAGAGTCAGAGCTGCAATTAAGTTGTGTGTCTACCTTTTTCTACCTGTGTGACCTTAACAAAATTACTACCTGTGTGACCTTAACAAAATTACTCAACCTCTCTGCAGGAAGGGATGTGTACGTATGTGAGTACGTGTGTGTGTGTGTGTGTGTGTGCAAGTGTGTATGTGCCTGTGTTTACAGCCTTCTTTTCTATGCTCACGTGATGTTCTCTTCATACCTCTTCAGCACATTTGGGGGGAATTCTTTATTCTACATGAATCTATTTCTTTAGATCAGAGGCCACCAAGTGTTTTTTGTAAAGGGCCAGACAGTAAATGTTTTAGGCTTTGCAGGCCATGGAGTCTCTGTTGCAACCATTCGGTTCTGCTCTTGTAGCATAAAAACAGCCACCGATAATGCGAGACAAAAATCTACTTACTAAAGAAGGTGTGGGCCAGATTTGGCTCATGGGCCAGTTTGTCAACCCTTGTTTTCAGTGATGAGCATATGGAGGGTGTGGACGTGGAAATGGTTAGACTCTCCTTAGCCTTGTCTCTGAGCACCTGGCTAAACATTCAGGGGAGACTCTCCCACTGCCATTTTTGTCTTTGTTTCCGTAGGCTCTAAGATGGACCTACTTATATTAATCCAATGGACACCAAAGCAGATGTCTTATTTTTCTATAAGGCTGAGGACAAATTTGACCTGTCCAGAAAAGAAATGAAATGTTCCTATCTTCTGAAGTGTGAAGGGTCTGAGGTTTTACCCCAGTGGTAAGCTAACTGCCACAGTTTCGTGGTTGCTGGCGTAAGACACGAGACTCCGAGGTCAGAGACAAAGGACTGTGTTACTCATAGCACAGCAAACAGCATGAGCCAGTGCAGTGTGTTAACTCTCCTTGCTCCCAAGTGTCATGGGGACAACCTGGATCGACCCGGAAGGATGCCTACAAGTGCAGTGGATTATGTTTCAGGGGGGAGACCCTGGGCTTAGAGAACCCAATCTTCTACAATGGGCAGTAAGCGTACCTGCCCTTTCACCAGAGGGAGACACTAGGTCTTCCCAGGCTGTGTGCCAGCATCCTCGAAAAGATAGTATGGAACGAAGGACAGCTAGGAAGCCTCTGTTTACAAGATATGCAGAAACAAAGGAGACTCATGGAGTATTGTCTCCCAGGAGCCTGATCAATTCTTAAGTATAAAAGGCTTTATGGGTTTTCTCATCTATAAAATAGATATAATTGACACATGGTTATGGAAACCTATGCTAGCCATGATCTCTATAATTATATACACATTTTTATAAAATCTTATATACATTGAAGTGTAAATATCCATATCTATATGTATATCTACATCTATATATCAGTTCAATGACTTATGTATCAGCTCAATGATTTGTGAGTCCAAATTTTCTTTCTTGCCAAAGGAGTGTTGGTGAGAAAATATGGTAGTTATCCTCAATATCACTAATCTTTTTTCTACAAGTTCAAACCCAAATTCAGATAAGCTTCCCCAGATGCCTTTTGCTCTTCTGATGACCTCTATAACCCTGTCTTTGGCACACATTCTGGCTTTTCCCCATATGCTTACTGCCCGGCACTGCCATTTTCCTAATGCACATAGCTATCGGGTACTAGTTCAGAGCACACACGGTCCTTGGCGTCAGAGGAACTTGGGTTTGAGTCCTCCGTTTGGGGGCATTCTTAACTGGGGGATGTTGAGCACATGTTTTGATTGTCTCGTCTTTAAAATGAGGATGTAATAATAGTAGTGACCTCATAAAGTTGCTCTGAGAAATAAATAAGATGGCGCCCATAACGTGCTCAGTACGGTGCTAAACATAGTAGCAGCGGACAACTGTTAGCTAGTATGCTTTGATCTCCTCCAATGAGACGGAAAGCTATTTCCCGTCTGGCAAACACCTTACTGGCGGAGTTACTAGCGCAGGGATAACTTGAGCGATCTTTGTTGACTGTCTTGATGCTTTAAACTCGCTGACTTTAAAGACTGAAGTGGGATTTTCATTTTCATTTGGGTACTTTTGAGTGTAGCCATGTGGTCAAGAAGAGACTGCCATCTCTGATTAGGTACTGATTTCCTTTTACCTTTTAGTGTAGAGGAGATGATGCCTGCACAGCCACTTTTGAATTTGTGCGATGGGAAGTGAAAATTCAGAAATGCTCACTGACTTTGGAGCTTACGTCTGAAATCAGCCTCATGACGCATGTGTGCGTTCCCGCGTAACCAACACCTTGCCTACCCACAGGATGCAACCCGTCGTGATTGCTTCATTGGGAAAGGGTGGAGCATTACTTCCATGGTTTAATGATTTTGTTTTGCTGCTCGGCCCATCTTGCCTGTGATTTCGAATGACTCTCCTTGCATATTTACCTTTTAAAGTAATCGGTGTAGTGAAGACTTCTCAGGTCCTTGTTAACTTGCTAACAGTGCATAAAGCTCCGTATTGGCTAAGATCTTGCCATCATCCAAAATCTGCGAAGGAGCAGGCCCTTGTTCTTACAAGTCCCCAGTAATCAACATCTGCTTTGGGTATATTTCAGTCACCAGTGTCTGGGTCTGACCTCAGGATGATGAGCTGAGAGCCATCAATTTCTTTTTCCAGCTCATAGGTATCAGCCCCCAAATCCTGCAGACAGTCCGACTCTGATTATCTTGAGAAAGTCCCAGTTTGTTTTACACAAGAACAGCTGGCATACAAGTGGAATCAAGCACTTTTAAGTAGTCATTAATCATACTGATGAGAACAGCTGAAACAAACAGTGTTCTCTCTAAGTACTTACGTATCTGACATACAAATCAAGTGATAGTCCAATTAGTTATTTATAGGTTCCTTTCTTTGAAAAATCGTAGTGCCTCTCTTTCCTCTTTGATTCCGTGGTCTTTACTTTTAGAAAAAAAACTTTGAGAACCCCAGATGAATGCATTTATATTTATATTATCAAGTCATTTATCTACTAAATCACTGAAAGTCAATCCTGCATACACAATTTTCTAGCTGTGTGATTTCGTTTATTTGCTCTCTGGAAAAATATTTTTAATCTCTTTTAACTTTATTAATACATATAAGAGAGAAATGCAGAAAAAGAGATCAATAGGATAGATGCTTACCGAATAGAAAGCTTGGCTTACATGCAATTATTTATTCCTTTTAGGATTAGGATGCGAGAGAAACCTTAATTGTTCAATGAGATGAGATTTTCCTTATGCAGCTATTTTCTCTAGCCAAACAAGACAATAATAAAATAAAAAATAAAAAGGGAGCTAAGAATTGTCAGAGATGGACTTCACTGCCCCACTCAGAAGAAATAATATGGAACCCACCCTAGCTGGCTTCAAGGATTAGCACAAAATTTAGCAACAGGAAAGCCCTCTCCATGCCGGGAGCCACGATTACTAGCTACACAGACATTATTGGTGAGTTAAAAACATTTATGGGATAATTCAAATGCTCCCTTCTCACTCATGTTCTTTACTAAACGAGTCCCCTGGGACTCAGGATTGCCATGTGCCGCCGACACACCAACACATTGAGAGATGTGCTCACGAAGACGAAATCCCATAGAAAGCAAACGAAGAAATGCGGAAGGCTTTGGTGTATCTCTTAAATACCAACCATCCGATTCCTTTTAGGCTTAGTTTTAGGTTCACCATTCCATTATCGGCATAGTCCCGAAGGCCTGGGCTAGATTGGGAGTGGTGTCTGGCTGGGAATCTAGTCCACAGCCATAAAGTAAATCACTCCAAGAAAGAAACTAAGTCTTGCCTTCAGGCTGCCGCCGGCCGAGCTTCAGAGCCTGGGAGAGGACCCTGACAGGGTAGCTTCCCCAGGACGTGTTCTATTATCATTTTTCACGTACAGTTGGCATCTCTGTCAAAGACACCATGTAGAAAGGACACAACTACCTACAGAGGTCAGCTATGAACTAGAAATTTCCACAGAGAAGGTCAGAGTGGGTCTTTAGCAAATGTTCCAAAGTGTTCTTTCAGCTCAGGTTTCAGTGTCAAAGGTTAAGTGTGGATATTAAGACATTAATCCAAGCAGAGATTTGCAAGTAACTGTTCTTCAAAGTTTAAAAAAAAAAAAAATAGAACCAAACTTTTTTTTTTTTTTAAGATTTTATTTATTTATTTGACAGAGATAGAGACAGCCAGCAAGAGAGGGAACACAAGCAGGGGGAGTGGGAGAGGAAGAAGCAGGCTCATAGCAGAGGAGCCCGATGTGGGACTCGATCCCAGAACGCTGGGATCACGCCCTGAGCTGAAGGCAGACGCTTAACCGCTGTGCCACCCAGGCGCCCCTAAACTTTTTTTTTTTTAAGTAGACTCTATGGCCAACGTGGGGCTTGAGCTCACAACCCCAAGGTCATGAGTTGCATGCTCTGCGAACCGAGCCAGCCAGGCTTCCCCCCCCCCATTTTTTTAAATGAGTGTATTCATTCCTATAAAAAGACAATTAAAAAATATATGAAATAAATTGTCTAAGAAACTTGAGACCCATGTTGCCCTGAATGCCTTGATTGGAAGATGTCCTTGGATTTAAAATTTTGTTATTCCAGTTTTGTTGCTGGCCGATGACGGAGCTCACACCCTACTCCGAAGTATGGCAACTTGGCATACGAGAATTTTTAGCTGAAGGAATTTGAGAAATGCCAGGCACAGGAAGGTCTCCCTGACTTTCCCTGTGTCCCCCAAAACAGGTCGTGAGATCCTCACGTGACAGGTGCCCTCCCTATACCCAGAGGCAAGGAACATCCTCATCTCTGAAGTCTGAAGACTTCTGAGAGGAATTTGAAAGAAAAGGCTTTGCTAAGTTTCCTCCAACATTACAACAATTGGCTTGTATCCTTTGTCCTATCGTGTTTTCCATGACTTACAATTTTCATCAAACCTAATATACAAACATGCAGGTTTCACCTTTCTGGGGGTCTTCATTTTCTTATGAAGGCTCCTGTGTCATGTAAAACTTACATTAAATAAATTTGTACACTTTTCTCTTGTTATGAGAATTTTGTCTGTTCAATCTACAGAACTCCAGTTAGAGAACCTAGGAGGGTAGGTGGAAAAAGAACTTCTCTCCTCCCCTGCACTGAAGTGGGGCAGGCTTGAGCTGATTGGCCCATCTCCCTGTCTTTTTAGATTCATGCCATTGAGATACTTAATCACTAAAATCCTTGGGCTTTGAGAATATTTAGATGATGGGCTCCTATTGGGCACCAGTACCCGTTGGTATGCTATTTTTATTCTTGGGACTTGGGTATGTGGTTTCCACAGGGAGTAATATTTGTACTCTCCCTTTCCAAGCAATAGAATCACTCACTCCCCAGTCTCCTAATTATGGATGTAAATTGTGAGCACATTGTAATTAGCATA
Organism: Ursus americanus; assembly: GCF_024610735.1. Lineage (NCBI taxonomy): Eukaryota > Metazoa > Chordata > Mammalia > Carnivora > Ursidae > Ursus > Ursus americanus. The sequence continues at coordinate 16,612,889 of NC_142157.1, read as the reverse complement.
ATGCCTGGAAAGATATCTCATTATAATTTTTAAAACTTTTATGCACAGCTGTAAGCAAAATTTGAAATGACCATCAGCAAACACCATGGTGGGAGAGTTGAGTCTGTTTATCAGGTGAAGGCCAGGTTCATAGCTTAGCTCTGCTACTCACTGAGTGCACGGTCTTGGGCAAGTGACTCTGGCTCTCAGTTTCTTCGCCCAGAAAATGGCAATGACAGTACTCCCTTCTCATCAGGTTGTTGTGAGACTCGAATAGATGAATAAACACAAAGTGGTTAAAAACGGTGCCTGGCCTAGAGAATGAATCCGGTGAATGTCCACTGTCCTCAGCCCATTCACACCATGCCCTGGCACCCAGATTTTCAGATATAATCCACATAAAGGGGGATCTGAGGGTTGAAACAATCCACAGCCTCCTTCCTTTCCGTGAGGGCCGCACTGGGTATCAGGAGAACAGTGGAGCCAACCACCTCTCTTGACCACACCAGAAATCTTCTCTCTTCTCCCCGTGGTTTGTAAGGGTGAGTTGGGGTGAGGACAGTTATGCCCTCCCATGTTTGCTTCTAACAAAACAAGACTAGAAAAATCTGCCCGAATGGTTTCTGTCAGCCCTAGGAGTATGATAAAAGGCTTCTTTTTTCTTAAAAGAAAAATCACTTTTAATCACTCAGTGTCAGAAGCCGGGACTTTCTGTTGTGAAGCAACCAGAGCCCCTGCTTCCTTTGCTCCCCCAGTGGAGCCAGGCCGGAGGAGGCAAGGGCGTCTGGGCCGAGCCCTTGAAACTCAAGGGCAAGGGAGGGCCTGGAAAGTCCAGGGTTTCCTGATCTCCAGGGCTCCAGACAACAGCTGGGCTTTCCAGGAATTCAGTGCAGCAAAGCGGGGAGCGTCCTCATGTCTGTACTTGAGATTCCCAGCACGCTGGGTCAGCAGGTGCGCCCCCAGCAAACCCTGCCGTGGGCAAAGCTGGCTTCCCAGCCCACTTTCCCCCCTCTTCTCCCAACAGGCACCCCCACCAGCCCCCACACACCCTCAGGCTCATCAGAGCCCGCTCTCCGGAGGCCCATCAATTCCAAAGCCTTCTTTCTAGAATGATGAACTCTTTCGAATCTGCATTTTAAAGATATAAAAAACTGGAAGCCGAAAGAATGATTCCTCAGTTGTGGAATTTTAAGTTATCAGTGAACAGGCTCAAATGCATTATTTTGTTTTTAAGAAATACATGCTCATTGTAGACAATAGGGAAAATATAGCAAAGAAGTTTTCTATCAACCAGAGTGTTTGTTTTGATAGCATTCTTTCCAGCCTATTCATATGTACTTTTTAACAAACCTAATGACCTACTGAATATGCAGATTTTGTTCCTATCCAGTGTAGATCACATTTATCTAGGAAGGATGGAGGGTGGGTGGGAGAAGGGCTGGAACAAGAGGGATCCTCCTGGCATCCAGAAGTCGTGTGACAGTCAGTAGCTCCCGCCCTGGACGCATGCCACCGTCCCTCCCCTTGCTCAAGGGGAAGCCCAGCAATAAGCAAAGTGGGGAGAAAAGAACTTGGCCATGGTACATTTCCTACCTCCTCTTCCTGTGCTTTGAGCCACTGGACCTTTCTCAAAGGCCTTGGCTTTGTGGAATAGCAGCCACAACCCGTGACAAGCTGGGTGATAAATAGGATATTGATGGGCAATTACCTGACACCAAATAGCTCCATAAATCAATGTGCTAGGAGCTGGTACCACAGTCAAGGGCAGCTCTCAGCGACTGCCGGCCCCGCAGCCCTGCAAGGTGAGGATGGGGAGCAGAGGCAGCCCTTTGGAGCACCTTGCAGAGAACGGAAGATTTCCTAAGTGGGGAGCCATGGTGTGGCCACCAGTGTCCTGGTTTGTGGAGCCTCACGAGGGGTTGGGGCCCAAACGAGGCTGGGCTCTTGCTTTGGTGCCTTCCTGCTATGATCAGCTCCGTGATACTTCGTGACCTCCTCCTGCATGGGCGGGGGGTGGGGGTGGGGGGGTAAGATAGTGCTTTAGAATTCTGAAGGTAATACAGTCTCCTTGTAGAGAGTTTTTTAAATGTTACACAAATAGGTAAAGAAGCAGCTGTCACGCACAGTCCCATAACCAGAGGTGACTAACCACTGTGAACATTTTGTCTCCTTTCAGGCTTAAAAAAATGGCGTACCCATAACCTGGGTGCCAAAATGTGGTGAGTTTTCATCCTCTGTCCCCATCACCACCCATTCAAGGACACACCTTCCCGCCGCTCCCACCACCACCGAGGGGCCAATTCGTCTTCCCCTCGCTCAAAAGGCAGGAGCTCGAATGTCAGGCAATGGCTTCCTTGTCAAAAGATGGATCCAGAAGCTTCGAGCTGCCCTGATCCCTGACATGCTAAATCCTCCCTGCTCAGTCTGAATTCACACACAAGAGGTGTCCTCCCACCCACAAAATCTCAACCCAGACAGGCAAAATGCTTCAGTACCAAGAAACAATAAGGATAACAAAAAACCGTGGAAATCTGGCGCGCATTTTCGGCGCTCCAAGCAGAGCCGTTTGCCCGAGAGCACGGCTACCCTCCTGAATGTCACCGGGGAAAACCTGCGCAGACTTCTCTCCAGTGGGCCTCCTTCCTGGAAGGAAAAGAAGACCGAACAAAGGCTTGATTCCCTCACTCCTGCGGGAGTCATTGTGAGAAAATAAATGAAGTCAGATTGCGAGACTTAATAAAGTCCTCTAATACGGTTATTTTGCAGATAATGACTGAAGCTTTCTTTAAAGCCCCTTTACAACATTTTAAATTCATACAAAGCAGGAATTGCTTTAAATGAACATTCCTTGATTCCTCATCTTTCAGCCCCAGATGCAGACCAGGACTGGGCACAAATATTTTTTACTTGCTGTGGGGATATATCTCATTTCTCATAAGGCTCCTTATCAATTACAGCCTACATGGAATTTGCCGTAAGCATGTCTAAATGAAAAACACACCTTCTCGGGCCCTGTAACAAAATCAATCCCTCAGCAGGAGAGTGAAAGCTTGTCTAGATCTTGCATTGAAATGCACATTTGCATGCTAATTACCCAGAAAGCTCCTCTAATTCAGTGAGGTGTTATGGAAATGCTAAATCAGAATTCTAGGAGCCCAGGAACTGAGAGTGGCTTAGATGGAAACAATTGCAATACAATTTATGTTTAAAGTCATTTCTAGAATCCACTTGAGCTGGATTGGCCATGTCCAGATTAACCACAGAATGCTTTCTTGAAGTCACTGGGACTGCGGATAGGAGCAAATGGCTCACTTTTTTTCCGTGCCATTTACAGCTTAGGGATGCCTTTTCAGGCGGGTTTCAAAGTCTGCGTGCCTGAATACGAGAAAATACAAACATCGCAACTCCCAGACCGCCCCAAAGAAGCACGCAACCACAGCTCCAAAAGTTCCGTTCGATGGCTAAAAATATGTTGTTTGCAAATAGGGTTATAATTGAAAAGAATTATTTTCCGATGGAATGAAATTACGCTACAGCTATTCGGCAAAATCAGTCTGCGAATACAGTTTGCAAACTGCTTTCTTCCACTGAAAACAACAAAGTATTCATACATATAAATGACAAGCAAACAGCTTTTTGGTTTTCTTAATATTCTCCTCTCTCCATCGTTGAGACGAGTGGGAAACATTTTTCCCTTTCCCTTTGCGGAAAGATGCTCTGTTTCTTCTATTTTGCCATTTTCTCTTTTGCTTCTGGAAGGTTTGGAAGCCCTGAGAATGCCAAATCGAAGTGGACATTTTTCTTAGTCTGATCTAAGTCTTTGTGGGTGGTTTTTGCTCAGGCTGCTTTTTACACTTGTGCCAACCTTTCTCCTGTTCTGAGTGTTCCCTAACATACCAGTGGTACCAAGTGGCTCTGAACACCTCCGAGCAGCGTCGCCCCATTAACCAAAAACTCCTGAAAGGCAGAACCAGTGTGTCTGCCTTCTAATCCTGAGTCCAGACCAGCCCTACCTACCCAAGCCCCTAGGGCAGGCTGGATGGAGGGCGCAGGTTACCCACTCTGTTGTCCTCTTAGTTCAAAATCTCTCTCTCGAAATTGTTTGCATTTTTAAATCTTGAATTAAAATAGTGGATTAGGACCCAGAAAACTTGTTCTCTTTCTGAACTGTTCTACAGACAGAATCATTGAACCCCCAGAACCAAGGATCCTAAGTGTGCATGGGCATGGAGAGTAACGAAGAGGGCAGGGGATGGAAGCACGTGTCGTAGACGATGTGATATGTGTCTATGCCGTGAAATTTACCTAGCACATTCCGAATGCTAGTCAATAGTACACAGGGTAATTAAAACTTATTTTCTGTGCAGAATGATGAGATTGTGAAAAATCCAAGAAATAGCCTAGCAGGTCTCTTTACCCAGCAAACATAATGTAATGGCAGCTCTTTTCACGGAGGCATAGATGGTTGACTCCAATGTAGTTTCTCCCCATGTCATGTAATCCAAGATACTAAGCTTGCCTGCAAATACGAGTGTTGACCACACTGGCAATCTGAGCACTGCATCTCATTAACCAAAGTGGAACCCATCCTTCTCCTATGCCATCGTCCCCTCCTCCATCTTTTAATTTATTCATAAAGCAACTATGAAGAATCTATTATCTGATAATTATACTAAAAATTCACCTGAAGGAGTTTCACTGTCCTAGAAAATGGATTTTTTGCTCCCACTGACAAAGATCCTTTCCTTGACCAAACTTCAGACAGGCTCCTCTGGGGTTTCTTTTCAACTAGGTCTCGTCCTTGGACCTTGTCTTTGACCCGCCTTGTCCAGTTGTAGCAAACATCCTGCCAAGTCAGTCTGGTAAGAACTCCCCCATCCTTGGTATCTTGCCTCCGACAAGAATCCTGTTATATGGGTTTAGCAAGAATCCCTTGTTAAAAACAAGACAATAGGTCCAAAATGGAGTTGCTTGTGCTAAGACCCAGGTCATCAAACCAAGACTTAATTACAGTTTTGGCTGTCCTAGGAATGGGATCTGAAACCAATCAGGAATTTCCTGACCAGCATCAGTTGCGCAATCTCCTGACAGACCCTTGTTACCCCCTGTAGGGAAAGTGACCTTGTTATAACCACCTGCTTTTTTTGCCTGGTACAACTTCCTTGTTCCTGCTCCCTTCTCCTTGAAGCTTCTTTCTGTCTGCTAGCTTGGGTGCTGTGTGATTCATGAATCAGTATGTAAAGCCAGTAAGATCTTTAAAAGGTGCTCAGTTGAATTTTGCTTTTTACCACCCCCTACCGCTGATGTCTCCACTTAGTGATTTTCCATCCACTGACCCTTCACTCTGCTCCTTGCCTATAAAGCCCTAACAGTCTCTTTCTTTTTTTTAATTTATTAATTTGAGAGAGAGAGAGAGAGCATGAGCAGAAAAGACAGAGGGAGAAGGAGAGAGAATCCCAAGCAGACTCTGCACTGAGCACGGAGCCTGATACGGGGCTCGATCTCACAACCTTGCGATCAGGACCTGAGCCGAAACCAAGAGTCGATCTCTTAACCGACTGTGCCACCCAGGCACCCCGATCCCTAGCTGTCTTTACTGTATTTGGAATTAAGCCTGATTTTTCTCCCCTACAGCAATAGTCTTGAGGCTTATTGCAATAATCCTGAATACAGCCTTCCTTATCCTTTTAACAAATGTCAGAATAATTTTTTCCTTGCACCCCCAAAAATCTACTACTTAAAGCTTATTTAGAGCTTACCTATATGAATTGTCTATTGATATTTTGTTTTTACTTTTTCTTTCTTTTTTTTTTTTAAAGATTTTATTTAATCATTTGAGAGAGAAGGTGAGCAGCAGAGGGAAGGGGAGAAGAAGACTCCCCGCTGAGCAGGGAGCCCAATGCAGGGCTTGATCCCAGCAGGACCCTGAGATCATGACCTGAGCCCAAGGCGGACGCTGAACCGACTGAGCCACTGAGACAACCGCTGTTTTTACTTTTTCTGAAAGAACGTTTATGTATTATCTTCCTATTGTATATGTACCATCATTAAAGATGGAAATAAGTCATAGCATGTTTAAGGCAACCAAAGCATCCCCAAGAAAATGAGTATTTCAGATCTGTAGTTAATGAAACAAAAGCGGCTGGGGCGCCTGGGTGGCTCAGTCAGTGAAGCGTCTGCCCATGGCTCAGGTCGTGATCCCAGGGTCCTGGGATCGACTCCCGCATCAGGCTCTCTGATTAGCAAAGAGTCTGCTTCTCCCTCTACCCCTCCTCCCTGCTCACGTGCTCTCTCTCTCTCTCTAATAAATAAATAAAATCTTAAAAAAAAAAAGCAGCTGCCTAGTTGGACTCGATAATATTCTAACAATAGAGATTGAGACCTTAAAGAATTCCTAGAGACCATCTTGTTTGACCTTCTGATTTTACAGCAGGGAGAAACCGAGGCCCAGAGAAGCAAAGCGATTTGCTCAGGGTTTGTAACGGGTTCCTGGCAATGCCAGTTCTGAATACACGTCTCTGTACTCCCAGGGAACTTGTCTTTCCATTCCGAAGGGAGGTGTAAAGCCAGATCAACTCGCTCCTCAAGAGCAAAGAAAGTGTCTTTTTTGTGTGTGTGGCCTCCACCAGAGCCTGTCCTTACCCCCAGAACCCTCCCCCAGACCCCTCGCCCAGGATTTAGCACAGCCCTGAGTGCCAAGGGAGTGTTGAAAGCATCGGGAGTGCAGAGGTGAGTGCCGAGGCCAAGTGCAAGGGGGAGGCTCTGGGTTAAGCAGGGTAGAGGATGAAAGAGCTGGATCAAGGCTTTCTGGTTGACCAAGCACTGTCACACGGGAGTCCACGGGATGGCCACAGAGACCCAGGAGGCAAGCAGGTGCCGCTCCTGCCCGTCCACTCCCAGGAGAAGCCAGGCTGGGGGAGGTTGTCGCCTGCCCTGTTTTCAGGTAACCCCTGGGGCCGGGAGCACAGCAGGAATCTAGAGGCAGCCCCCAGACTCCAAACCACTTGCTCCTTCCTCTATGCCATGCCTCTGCCCCTCACGGTGATTCGAAACAGATGCTTGAGGATGAAGGGCAGGGCAAGGAGGAAGAGAGGAAGAAAAGGAAGTCAGATCTATGGCTCTGTGCGGGCACATGCCTTTCTGTGTCTTTTTTCTATAACGATTCATGATAAACCTTCCTTATTTCATCACCGGCACAGTTAAAAAAAATTATTTCTAGTGATTATAGTTAGACTCTTGGTACTGTGTCCACATTATAGATTTCCCCAAGGAGTTCAAATAATCCAGAAATCATGGCAGACTCCTGGCCTTGAGCAGTAACCCCAGTGACTGGCCCCGTCCTGGGACCCCCTCCTCTTCTTTGCAACTTCGTGGGAATTCTCCCACAGTCTGGCCAAATCCGAAACTGGCTGCTGTGAGGTTGCTCTCCCGACACGGGGGGAGAGACAGCAATTCCTCTCTGCCCGGAGTGTGTAAAACACGAACAACATAGCGTAGAGCAGCCCTTAAATCATTTATATTTTCCCTTTTTATGATGCCATTGCAAATTAGCTATTTTTTGCATTTGTAATTAGAGGCTGGAACAGATGGGGAGGCCGTAGTTCAGGGAGATAAATTTGCAGGCGTGCCGTGGCTGCTCGGCGGTATCCCTCGCTGTAAGTCATCCAAATGCCTCCCGGGGAGACGAGGCGCCAGGCCCGAGGCCTTGTTCACACCCCCCACCTCCAACAACCTCTTGCCCATTTGGGGAGACCCCTGCTTGCCAGTTAAAACTCCTTCCCATTCCCAAGGGGGAAGGAAGCATCACGAGTAGAAACTACATTTCCCACAAATCCCTTCAGCCCTCAACTGTCTCTGGAACAAATCGCAAGAACTCTACCCAGGACACGTGAACCCTGGGCTTTGGTGTGAAGGTCACAAAACGAAGTGTTTTCAAACTAGAGCTGATCCTAAGTCCAGAAGCAGTGTGTACGTAGGGAAGTAAGGAGGGTGGCTGGTCACCGAACATTTTGCCTGGAAAACTATTTCCGAAGGAATAACAGGCAAATGGGTCCTGAGTTCCAAACATGGTGTGTGTCACTTGCTTAATAAATACTTGGGCAGGGGGCTTGACCAGGCAAATAAAATGCACAGGAGCTGAAAGATCATTTTGTTGTATGAGGCTCTTCTTGGAGAATCCAATCAGCCCCGAGATCCTTCCACATTGGGCTGAGCCCCTGGGCCCTGCAGAGGGGTAGAGCTAGGACATGGAGGCAGGGGCACTTTGCCCCTGGAAGGCTCCAGCTCTCACTGCCCCCAGTCGGGCTGCATGACGGACAACCTCTGCTTTCCCAGAGCATCCCCTCTGCTCCGAGAGCACACCCAGCTGCCACCAAGACGTTGGAAGGCCTCAGAAAAAATGAAAGGTAAACTTGCCAAAGGGCTCAGCTCCTTTTTCAAGCCCCAGGAAGAGGTTTACGGGTGGGGTATTGGATAGCAGTTGGGGCCCAGTGAACACGTCGCTAGCACCACACATCACCCCGTGGCATTCTCAGATGACATTGGCCAAATAAACTCTGCAAGGCCCTGCCTTTTGTTGAAATGTACAACGAGGTGGGGAAGCTGGGTATAGGACGTGGGCATGAGAATCGGGAAGGGCTCTGAAATCCGCTCGGAGGCCTGCTTCTGTTCTCTCAGCCGTGAAAAGAACAGTTTTGGTTACATAGCATCTGGATAATTCTGCACAGCCCTCCCTTACAATTGTTCCTGTCCAACTTAACCCAGCCTGCAAAGAGCTGCTGACAGCCAACAGCTGAAGGAAGACATTTTAACTGGTCCTGGCGAGCAGATGTTTGTGCTCCGAAGTCTCAGATGGGTCGTGGCATTGTAGGCACTCTTTGTAAACTAAAACCTTACTATTTGTTACCATTTGGAGAAAACAACGTTGTAAAGAATGAGGTTCTAAGAAAGAATAAACCACGCTCAGGAACGGGTTTAAACTTCACAAGAGCGCCCTCCACCATACCCAGAGCAGCGAGGAAAGCACTTAGATGGGCCACTTGGTGCTGCTCTGGGTGGGGGGGGGGGACCCAGCATCTTTTGGGTAGACACTTGATGTGGTAGGTTTCGCTTGCACATCGCCTCCCATCCCACTTCTCACCTCGATGACATCTGGGTGGTCAGAAGTCTGCAGAGCCACTGGGTCACTGAGACTGCTGACGGAGAACTGCTAGCCCCTGACCTGTCTTTCAGGAAGAGGGGACCATTATACTGGCACCATGACCCCAGTACTTTGTCTCTGGCCACAAATTCCACATGTTCTCTGGCTTCTCTGTTCTAACGCCAGGCTTCTGTCAGGTCATTGACCCTTTTAAGCCCCTCTTTCTGGAGCATGCAGTGAGTTCTAGACCCCCCCCCCCAAACTCTCTAAAGACTGGGGAAAGCCAGAAGCACTGAGTGCCACGGCCACCAGCCCAGACACCTCCCCCTGCCCAAGCTGGACCACAGATCCCCGGCACAGTGGTAACTAAAATGCAGGCGTCTTTTGGAGGCGCACAGCCTCCCCCGTGCTAACCCAGAAAAATGGGCCACTGATGTTCCTGATGTTCTCAGATTTTCCAAAATCGACAGAGTGTCTCTTGCCTTCTCCATTTATCATACTCAAGAACGAAGAAAGAATAAGAAGGTTGGCACCTAACCTTCTCAGCTTACTTCTCTGACTCTCCACATTCCACCAGCAGAGAGAAAGGGCTTTTCTCTTACTCTCATATCCGCCTTCTTCCTTACTCCAGCCAGATGATGAGCTGGTGTATGAGTTAGCTGTTGCTGTGTAACAAACAACTGTAACTCTAGTGACGTATAACTTTGAGCATTTATTTCTCTTAAGGTGTTTGTGGGTGTGCTGAGGTTGCCTCATCTAGACGGGTTTTCACTAGGGTGGCTCTGCTCCATGTCTCTTATCCCCCTTCTCAGACCAGAGGGCCTTCCAAAGCCTCTTCTTCTCAGGGAAATGGCTAAATCTCAAGAGTGCAAGTGAAAACACACAAGGCCTCTTAAAACCTGGGTTCAAAACTTGCACACTCACCTGCACCCCATTCTCTTGGCCAAGACGAGTCATGTGGCCAAACACAAGATCAAAGCATTGGGAAATATACTCTGCCCCTTTGGTGGGAAAAAACTGCAAAGTCACAGGGCAAAAGGCGTGAATTCAGACAGGGGGAAAGATCTGGGGGCAACGATATGGTCTATCACAGTATGTGTGCAGGGAGAGAGATTGGCTTGTTAATGATGGAATATTTGGGAATTCACTCAAAAAGAGTAGATCTATTATATTCATCCCTATCCTGGTGCCAAAATGCGTGGTTACTTGCTCTGGTAGGTAGATTAACTGACCCTTGGGAAACCTGTTTGTTCTTTCCTCATCTTACTGGCAGGTTATGAGCAGGAATCTTCAGCAGCCTGCCAAGGTGTACAGATTGCTTATGGAAGGCCCTCCACTCTTCTGGCATCATCTCTACTGAATGAACACCTTACAAAGAAGACAGCTTCTTTGTACGGTAGAGACCTCCTGGCCTCTGCTGCTGGCACTCCATACTTAGATGATTTCCAGCCTCCAGATTTTGAAGAAAGCTGCTCAGAGAACTGTGGGCCAGATCAAGCTCCATTAACTTGTCCATTTAATGCGCAAGGAATTCAATGCCAGTTCAACTGCCAACCTCTTTCCTTTTCACAGAGATTAGATATTATATTCACACTTACATGTAACAGATTAACAGTAGGAAGTTTTCTCTGCCCAGCCTGGGGATCCACAGCACCTGTGTCTCTATCAGACACTCTTGGTGTGGGAAGAAACCTGCAAATGATAATAGTTAGAATAGAAATCACGATCTTCTGAGATTGAACACTGTACCAGGATGGGTGTTGTTGCTGTCTCCAGAATTGCCTGATTATTTAAGATTACACATAACAATATACAATAGAGGTTCAAGCCAAAGGGAGTGTATGATTGAATGAGGAATATAAAGGGTGCCAGGAAATCATTTTTTAAATGGAAAGCATAATAACATTTTGAATACTTACATTCCAGGTACTGTTCAAAGTGTTTATACACGTTACTCATTTAATTATCTCTATAATCCTTTGGGGGTACAATTACTATTTTCCCTTTGAGAGATGAAACCAGAAGCCGGAAGTTTGGATGACTTGCCCAAGCCCAGGTTCCTTGGATAATGAATAGTGGGGCCTTGATTCCATCTAGAAATATGTGGTCAAGAGTCACTCCCTTTCCCCTCGAGGTCTTGGCTCAACCGTGAGGTATTCTACCCTAATTTTGTGGGAATTTTTAAATTGCTACAGTTTAAGGTTACTATTTTAGTTTCTGGAAGGCACAATGTCTTGGAGATACAGTCTTTTCAGGAGGCTAGAACAATATACAAAAATATTCACACTGGTTTTCTCTTAGGTGGTGGGTTTGCAGGTGATTTTTTTTTTTTTTTTTTTTTTTTTTAGAGAGAGAGAGTGTGTGAATTGGGGGGAGGGATAGATGGAGAGGGAGAGAGAAAATCTCAAGCAGGCTCCATGCTCAGCATGGAGCCCAGTGCAGGACTTGATCTCACGACCCAGAGATCATGACCTGAGATGAAATCAAGAGTCAGACGCTTAATGGACTGAGCCACCCGGCTGCCCCTCGGGTGATTTTTTTTGTCTTTTCTTCATGCTTTTCTGTATCAAATAATATTACATTTACATTGAGCAGATAATGGAAATCTTTTCTCCTCATTATTTTTTTAAAATTATTTTGGAAAGTAGTTCTTTTTTTTTTTTTTAGATAGTGAGAGAGGGAACACAAGCAGGGGGAGTGGGAGAGGAAGAAGCAGGCTCATAGCAGAGGAGCCTGATGTGGGGCTCGATCCCACAACACCGGGATCGCCAGGATCACGCCCTGAGCCGAAGGCAGACGCTTAACGACTGCGCCACCCAGGCGCCCCTGGAAAGTAGTTCTTTTTCATAAAAGTGTATTGCTTGTAAACATGGAATGGGTTTATTGCTGTGATTTTTAATTAATAGACATGTAAATGTCTGTTTTAATTTCTAATACAGTCAATCATAATAGATCTATCCTACAGAAACAATAGTTTTCAGGGTCCTCAATAATTAGAATGTGAAGGTCTCATTAGAATGTCTCAGGGTCCTAGACAGAAGCATTTGAGAACAGTGACATAAAGCACACAATGGGATTTTGAAGATAGAGGTTCTATTTTGAGTCCCAGTTTTGTCACTTAAACTGAATTTGGTTTTAGGAGACACTTAAGTGTAGTACAAGTCAGATTGGGATCATAATGTGCGCCCCCCTCCCCCCGCCGCGTGCTGGCCATGTGACCTTGGCTGAGTCATTTTACCTTGGTAAACAGGGGCAACTAAAATACTCCTTCATCGGGGGCTGTGAGAATTAAATGGCACGGGTCCTTTCTAAGTGTTTACATGTGTTCCTCGAGCAAGTAAGAGCCCGGTAAATGCCAGTCACCATTTTTAGCCTGAAACACTTTTAAATAGGACAAGCTCCTTCCTGTTTCATTATCTCCCTTCAAAATCGTCAGTCACAATGACGTAGGCATTCTAAAAGGCTGGAAGCCATTACAAAAAGGCTTTCTCCATCTTTGCCTCCTGCTTCCATTGGGCAGGTCCTGAAGTTAAAATGCATCGTTGTTGTTTTCCAGGAAGAGGATGTGAGGAAGACGTTTGACTCTAAAGCAAGAGAAAGATCATGGAGGTTGTGGTTGACAAGGGGCCTGGGAGGACCTGAGGGACCCAGAGAGCCAGGAATACGAGATGCCCATGACCTTCTGTGCCTGGAGACATCCTGCTCCCCTAATTAGGGCCAAACCTGGCTCCTTCCCTCGCCCCGCCACTGCCACTCCATTTGCTCACCAAAAACACCATACCTCAATGTCTCTGGAGCTCCCCAGTCCCACAAAAAGCAGCCACTCTTCCCTCTCCCTCCTCCCCTTCCTCCTCTCCTTCCTCCCCTACCAGCTCACCAATTGCCACTCCTTTCTCCCTGATCCCCTTCCTCACCCTCCTATGGGGGGAGGGGGGGAGCTGGCAGTGCTCTTCTCTGTCAAACCCATTAACAGACAGATGAAGGCCTTCCAGGAACAGTTCCAGAGCCTTCGGGAGTCGGAGGCATCCCAAGACCAGGGCTGGCAGCCTGCCTTCTCTTTGCAGAAAGCCGAACCATTCCGAGGCGCGGGGCGCCCCCTAGTGGGCCCTTCATCACGCCAACTCCACAGACACAATAACCTCTTTATCCAGAGCCGAAGATGCCGGTCCCCCAGGAGAAAGAAGGTTGAGAGAATAATGAATGATTCTGTTCTAATAATACAACACCGAGGAAACCTTCTCAGCTCCCTCACTCTCCAAAACGGTTTCCTAAGAAGGCAGACGGAGTGAAGAGAAAGCCGTTGAGCCGAGAGGCCGCACTTTACAACGATGTTTCACTTGGCCGGAGCTCCTAGTGAGACCCTCCAACGCGAAAACAGAGTGAACAACTGCGGGGTCACCAGTGATGCAGAGATGCGACGGGAAGAAGCCAAGGACTGGAGAGATGTGGGTCTGGCAGTAGCTGAGGCTCGCCCCGCAGGCAATTGAGCCTGCTGGTTTATACCCCGACGTAAGTTAAGTTCAAAGGCTTGAACGCCCTTTAGGGCAACGTGCAAGCAAGACAGACGGTCCCTGTTCCCTCTGCACCCCGCTTGCCCTCCCTGCAGTCGCCCTCCCTAGCAGGCAGTAAGCAAGGACCCCTAGACTAATAGAGTACATTTCTCTACTCTGAGCTTCACACGCTTCCTTGGAAGAGCCACACTGTGCCAGGCTACTCAACTACCGGGAGACCCCAGAGGGACTCCCAGCCGCAGATTCTGCTCCCCCAGGGGCCGAGATCCCATTCTCTTTAAATGGCCGATTGTTCCTATTGAAAATCTCTCCTGTACTCTTCGCCCGGGACGACGGCAGATTGCTCTAACTTGTAACTTTTCACGTCAGATTGTCTTAACCTAAAACTCTGGGAAACAGCATTATGAAATCATAAAGCTTGTGTTTATCCAAGTGAGAGGTTCTTGTGTCAATCATTCGTGTAATCCCATGCAAATGCAATTTTAACAGATGTTAGTACATCTATAAGAAGGGAGACCATCTCCATTAATAACTGTCTACTTGTTCTGGGAGACTGGAGAGAACTCTCTTCAGCTACAGGCTCAAGTTCACGTTTGTCTGGGAATGGTATTTCCATTTAGGCATTTTTAAGGTAACATTAGTAGAGACTTGGAAGTTCCTGACAAATGGCAGGACATAAATATGTGACCAGTGTGACTGTTTCTTTTTCTTAATGGGTTCACATAGGCAGTGATTACTCCGTGGTCTTATTTGATGCATGCTAATTTCTAGCTTGTTCAAACGGATTTGATTTGAGGTCCGTCCCTGGGTTTCACAGTGATAACAGAGAAACTAAAAGAAATAGTGACGTTTCCTGAGAAAGAACAATTCCCACACATGTCCCAGAGGAAGAACAAGTCGTGGTTGGGATACAGTGGTGACGGCTGCCTGAAGCACAGAGAGAAACTGAGGACAGGTGGGCAGGGACTTGCTATATTCTGGCACTAACATTTTCCTTAGCAATTGCCTATCTCCTTAATGGCAGAAAGCTCGGGGAAGGGGAAAGGCTCTCGGTCAGGCTGTCTCCTGGCTATTCCTGGACCTTAAGGTCCAGAGAGATCTATTAAGAATGCTGATGCCAACAGTTCTCTTTTAATTGCACATTCTGATATAAAGTTCTTGTCACAGTTTTATAGAAACCATTGTAAATCGCAGAACTGGACACACATTTAAAACGAGGGCCATAGATGGAGGCTGTGTCTAAAGCACATGGAAAAATAGAGAGGAGACAAGGATTGGTGATTCAAGTTCTAGAACACTTCCGTTTGCAGGATCTGTTTATTGCCATTCAAGAAATAACGCACCCTGCAAGATCTGGTTGTTACTCTCCACTATGCCCGTGGTCATGCTTGGGTCATCAGCTGTGGGCTGTGCCCAGGTTCAAACATCTCTCCAAACTACCCAATTTGTTGACATCATTGTCTAATTGTAAACAGTTAAGTAATTACACCATTAGCTGAGGCTAAGGAGTTATGACCCCAAAGCCACAAGCCACTTTAAAAGAGAAGCAGTCTTTCATGTTCCCTCTATTAACTACCACCTTGCATTAGCTAAGCCAGGGTAGATCCTCGGAGACAGGAGCTCAGCGGGTTCACTGTTCTCAGAGCACGAGTCTACTCAAGGCCCTTGTTCTCATACTCGATTGACAGAGCAGTGGTCTCACACTTCAGTGGACATCAGAACTGCCTGTATTCTGCTCAGTACTGGGCCCCCCTCTCAGAGGTTCTGATTCAGTAGGTCTGGGGTGAGACCCGAGAATCTGCATTTGCAGCAAGTTCCCAGATAACCTTGGTCTGGGGCCACCCTTGGAGATCCACTGAACTAGAATCTGAAGAAATCTCCCACTTAGGCAAGCTGTCCTTTCCCAAGGCTTGTGTACCGAGAAACAGAACAGATAGCACCCCCTCCTGAAAAGGGAACCACCGTCTTGGTTTATAACGAAAGGACAGAGGCAATGTCGAGAATTTCTAAAGTCTCTTCATTAACAACCTATGGAATTTCTGTTTCAGCCTTCATACCCTCAAGAGATTATCACTAGAAATAAGGAAAATACGACACTGAGAAATGGGTCGACCTCCAGTAACAGCTGTCGCCACATTGAGGGCATTTGAGCCAAATAAAGTTACACTCGATTTTTTCTCTTACTCTGTACACTGAATATATTGCAAGTCAGCAGAATGTCTAAGATATCCGGGACAAAGAACGAAAAGCAAAGAGTTAAGATCTAAATGCAACAATTCCCAAGCAAGGAAGGAGATTTAGAAGCACACGACAGCTTTATTTCCTAAATTGCCCAATTGATAGCACAGGATTTTTAAATTGGGAAAGAGATAGCAAATTTCACCCATATCTCTATCAGAATGCCTCTCCACTGACTCACTGGCCCCAAGCCCCGCAGATTTGTAGCTTGATAATACAAACGAGCTAATGTGTAATTATATGTGTAATTCATGTGTAATTTTATGCTCAGAGCACAGTTTTCGCTAAATCCTTTGTGCCAGAAAGATGCCCTCTGCCGCAAGCATCACAGTCTTGAAGGTCTGACATCCTCAGCAAAGAGCTTAGCCCCAGTCTATGTTCATTCAGTGATTGTTTTCCATTGTCATAGCTAATGACAGTGACAAGAAAACAAGGACCACCTCTATAACTGCCTGGGTAAGACTCTTAGGGATGAGGCTGGTTCAAAAAAAAAAAAAAATGACAGAATGAACGCATCCAAATTCCATCATAGGCTTGTACATTTTCAGTTGTAAATGTTGGTGTCTTTTAAAGATTGTGGCACACGGTTTCTCAAACTTTACACTGTTTGGCATATTTAATTCCTTTGGTTTTTTATTTATTTTTTTTTTTTTGCGAGAGAGAGAGACTGTGAGCAGAGAAGGGCAGAGGGAGAGGGAGAGAGAGAATCTTAAGCAAGCTCCATGCCCAATGCAGAGGCTGACTCAGGACTCGATCTCCCAACCCTGAGATCAGGGCCCGAGAGGAAATCAGCAGTTGGACTCTCAGCTAACAGAGCCACCCAGGCGCCCCCATGTGCTTTATTTATACATGAGGGTGAGCCTGGGGTTTTGCAGAGTGATGGCCACGTGGTCCTTGAGTTTCAAGACTGTAAGTGTCATGGTCTAGTGAGATTACAAAGTACAGAGCACTGCTCTTCAGCACTGAGAGCAGGAAGAAGAAAGGAGGAATCTTAGGATTCCGGGAAGGAGGAGAAGGGAGCTCTGGGCTAGGCCCTCTCACTGAGCACAGACTGGGCGGGAACTGGGACCTGGGGAGGGAACTGGGAGCAGACGAATGGCAAGGCAAGGGAATTAGCAGACAAGGCGGCTGTATGACCGGGGATTCCTTCCCCACATCGGTCCGTTATTTGGAAAGTCCAGACTTACACCTGCTCCCAGTGGGAATTTCCTCAGTATTGAAGACAAAGAACCCTGCTTCCCATAGGAACCTGAAGACCTTGAATCCGTCTCTCGGCAGCTACATACGACAGCCCTGTGCTCACGGCACTCCATAAAAAACGGTTGTTATAATGAAATGTTTGTCAGGCTCAGATGCTTGAATGCTTTGCGACGGCCCTGTATACACAGCTGGTTACTCACCCAAGCAGAGGTGAAAAGATGGATCTAGTTAGGTCTCGTTTTGTAGAATGATAGCTCTGCCTCCGGAGCCCGGAAGCTGTCAAATGTCACATATTTGCTTTTTGTTGTTGTTGCTTATATATTTATATCCCACCTTGTTCTACCAGTGATTTGATAAGGCTTATAACATGCATGCCACTTTAAAATAAGAAAACGTGAATTACAAGTCAGGGTGAGGGGCTATATGGGTGGAATGGGAAGATGGGACCAGAAGGTCCCGTGCAATTTCCAAAATTGGAGACCAGGCCAGGAATTAGGCCCTGGGCTTTTCAGCAGCCAAAGAAAAATAGGAGAAATGCAAAATTCATGTTGTCTAGCAAAGGAAAATATACCAATTCATCAGAGGAAAGGCTTTCCCCAATGTTTAGGTTGGAAGAACTCTCCTGCCTATATATTCCTATGGGAGATGGCCTGGCCATGTTGGGGTCACTTCATGCTTCCACTCGAGCCCATCAGGGAAAGAATCCTGGAGTTGGAGTCACAACACCTGTGTTTGGGTGATGGTTCCAGTTAGATAATCTTGGGTCAGTCACTTGCTTCTTAAAAGTAACAAAACAGGGGCACCTGGGCGGCTAAGTCAGTAAAGTGTCTGACTCCCAGTTTTGCCTCAGGTCATGATCTCAGGGGTCGTGAGATCGAGCCCCGTGTCAGGCTCCATGCTCAGGATGGCGTCCGCTTAAGATTCTCTCTCCCTTTCTCTCTCTAAAAATAAATAAATAAAATCTTTTTTAAAAAGTAGCAGAACATACTTCACAGCTGGCTTGAAAATTAAGATGAGAGAAACAAAGATCGCCACATGCTGTTCAAAGGTAGGGCATTTTAAAATCCTGTATTCTTTTCCATGGCTTTAGGCTTCCTTGCCATAAAGGTCATGCATGCGCTCCCACGAGTCCTCGTGAGTCTCTGGGTCCACAGGTGCACGGGACATCTCTGGATTCAAAACCAGCCCATGTCCTGGAGAGCTGATTTACGTTGGGGGCTTGCTCTCGGTAATCAGTGACTGGGAACGGTCCCCAATTTATTCCAGCCCTTCTCACGTTCGATCTCTTGATCAGCGAATCAGAGATTAATCTGAAAAATCCATTCATGTGTTCATTTGTCCCAATTTCTACTTCTTGCCCAGCTCACTCCAGCGTCCCGTCTGACCATCCGTTCTCTATGGTGTAGCCTGACATACATCCCAGGAAGGCTCTGCACACCCAGCAAAGTCTAAGGCAGAGCTCTGGCAATGACTATAATTTTATCTTGTATACTCATTTTTAAAGAAGTCATTACACTTCGTTCCTAAAGCCACATAGAGATGATGTCAATTGCTTATCTTAAAAGGTTCTATATAATAGAAGACTGTTTCCAATACCAAATACTAAGGATAAAATACGGATGTTTGCAGGTTCATTCTTTCTCTCCCCCCCCTCCCCAGCATGTTGGGGGGTGGAGGGAGCTGCGGGCCCCACTCCAGTGGAGTGGGGACGCAGGGGAAGGATAAGGCAAGTACCATTGCAGTACCTTGCTCACAGTACTTCCTAAGTAGCAGTTGTTATGATCATGAAATGCTTTTCAGGAACCGGTGTGATTGTCTTGCGGTAACACTATATATAACTGGACATTCAAGTGCAAGAGAACAGATGGATTTGACATGCTGCTTTATAGAGCTCAGAATGACAGCTCTCCGGCTCGCCTTTGGTGTGGTCTAATAGTTGGTGACCTCGACAGAGGTGGAAGACTCCACACAGGTGCCTTGTTCCCTTGGGTGGGATGGTGTTTGGCTTCATCCCAGCATCCTCGGTCCCCGAAGGCCCCTCAGAGCAAGAATCTCGTCTGTCCGCTCCAGCAGTCCACACTCCCAGCCTTCTCCCGGGACGGAGCACCCATCATCTGGCTTGAGGGCCTCCTGGGAAGCCTCCCAGCTCTCAGCCTTGCTCTAGGCTCCATACCCCTTCATACGGAACCATGTGAATGATGAGGGTACCTTTCCCATCTCTCAAGGAGCACAGAGAAGTTGGTTGGGGTGGGACTGTACCCCATGTCTTCCCAGGCCACTCTCATGGTTCAAGACTCTCTGGTACAGAGCACCCCGCTGGACGCTAGGCCACAAATTGGCAATAGCCCCCATGTGCTTGCACGGCCCAGTGGCAGAAGAGCCATGTCAAGTGCTGTCAAGAATTCTCTCACAGCTCTTTGTTCCTACTTGTTAAGGCTCCCGTGAGGGGATCAGAGGCAAGGCTTCTGCAGGCACTGCAATTTCTAGAAGTGATTATCTCAGAAAAAAGAGAATTACGATAAAGAAAAGAAAAAAAAGGCAGAGTTTGCTTACGTCCAATTCTGGAACCTGACCAAGGAGTAGAGTAGAATGAAAGTCCTCAGGGAAAGAACGAGAGTGTTGTTTCAGTTCTCTCAGACAGAGTTAACTCCTAAAAATTCACTCGGAAGAAGAAAAGGAAACAAACACACTGGTACATGTAACCTTCCAGATTTCCATTGTGTAGGAGGGTGTAAGTGCTGTGGTTTTCTCTTCTAGTGTTTTGGAGCCGCGCTCTCTTAGCCTTACAAAGGAGAGTTCTTTATGCATCATGTCTTACAACACAGGGAAATATTACTTCATGGCTCAAAGAGAACTTTCGACCAGCTTGACTTGTCAGGCATTCGGATGTGAAGATTGATGGAATGTTCTTCAGGGAGAAATTAATGCATATGTATGCATGACTAAAGCTTTTCATTAGTGTGCTCTCTCTTCCTTTCCCTGTCTCTGTCTGTCTCTCTCTTTCTCTTTCCCTCTCTGTGGTGCGTTAAAAACTTCGACTTACAGAGTTTGGTCAATGACTCAAGTCTAGTTAGAAAATTAAACAGCAGAACTTTCCATTGGAGAGATAGCCTAATACATCAGAGTTAATGTAAACATTTTATATCAGCTATTAAATGTAAATATCAGTCTCAGCACTATGGGGCACCCAAAAAATGTTGTTGACCTATTATTAGTCCTTATCTTACACTTTCCAATAGAAAAAGTCTCCTTACTCTTGCATATAGTAAGTACTAGGAATATTTTAGTTCTATGAGTAAATATCCACAATTTTGGCGGATTAAAGCATTAACCAATCTATTGTTATTCAGAGACTAATTAAATACTGGTTTCTATGGTGATATTATGTGTTGAGAATCTCATTATCCTCAGATATCCCTCTGAATGTTCAGCGTTTGCACACACACACACCACATACACACACACACATCTGCAAAACATACGTAGACATTCAGATGTGATCACATCTCAGGGTTCATTCTTTACCATAACAGGATAAAGCCGAACAGCTGAGTCCTGCTAAAGGACTCAGACTCGGGCTGCAAGGCATCCTGACATTTCAGCAGAAATGATTTTCAACACATATTACCCAAGATGTGAATCTGTACATTAAACTGGAAATGTGATGCCAGCAGAAGTACTTTCCACGCAGCAGGTGCAATCCCGGGATTTGGTGCGGGTTTTCCTTCAGACCCACAATGCCCATCACTCCTTCTAGTTGACTTCTTGAAAACCTGTTTACACGTCTCACCTCCTCTCTGCCATGGTAGTTAGAAATTCAATATGAGAAGCTTTAGCAATTGTGGCTATGACAAGAATTTACCTACAAGGAAAGAGTAATCTTAAAAGGACGTAGGTCACAGGTCTGGCTGAGACCAGAGACTGCAATGAGGCTGATCCGAAGAAGTCCACTTCAAGTGGAAACTGACATAGAGTATTTAGTGGGCATAAGTCTTCGAGGCCTGGTGGTCTGTAGGGCAGGGAAAAGTAGCAAGCCTAACACTATTTACAAAACAATCCATTGCATCAGTCCCACACTCTCACACAGTCCATAAGAGGAGATAAAAGCATTTGACTGTGGTCATCGCTGAGCCCCGAGTAGAAGGCGTATTCAAGCGCAGGGGTGAGTACCCCTCCCACGGAGTCAGGGATCTGCATACCAGATCCTGCCACCTTGTCCCCATCGCTATTGGCTGTGGAACCTGCTGTGTGTCCCCTCCCTCTGGGAACGTCAATTTCCTCGTCTGAGAAAGAGGGGCAGGAACGATATCTATCTTGGGGAAGCTAAATGAGATCACGTGTGTTCAGGGATAGGTGGAGTGCCCGGATGTCGAGGAATGTCAGACATTATCAGTTATTTACTCGCTCAACCACTGTAGTCCCCACAAATAGCCTCCCTCTCTTCTCTATTTCTGTTTGCTGCGCTACTCTTGCTTTGAGTGCTTTTTTTTTTTTTCCCAGCTCACAAATTCTCTCTTTCCATACGTACGTTCACGCCCACTTCTTTAATACTACCCCTAACTTACCCAGCTCATCCACCATGATGTTTCCATTCCTGCGGGTCATCGACTGCCCAGCTCGGTGAGAGGCATCACGGAGACAGTCATAATAGCATGTCCTTTATTTGATGGCATTTTATAATCACTGACTAAATACTTGTTGAATTAAGTTCTTACATGAGGCAGCAGCTAAAAGGCTGACGGTTTAGAGATGATGTCTTTTATAATCATAATTTGAACCTATTAACTTTCTATAAAACTAGAAATGATAAGTAATTAAGAAGCAAATGATTTTTATTCGAGAGAAGATTATTTACAAAGGCATAAAAATAGATGATACCCTGTGTGGAGAATTCTTGGGTTTCCGTGAACTTGGCTTTCAGAGAAATGGTGCGTGATGTTCGGCTCTTTATTTTGCAATCCAGTCATCCAAAAGCCCAGGCAGATCTGGGTAAGTGAAGAGGAGTGAGATCGAATGTCATCGAAACAGGAGGCAATGGACTGCTTACTCAGCTGTTAAGATATGCAGTCAAACGGATACTTTTAAATAAAATGTATGCATTCGTTATCACAAAAACAAATTAATTAGAACATGGGCTCCAAAGGAGCAATGAACCAAGAATTAAGGAAGTTAGAATGCACCAGTATATTCAAGATAAACTAGATAGGATCGTTTTAGCTCTTTCTGCCTCATCTTGGCCCTCCTACAGAGTTCTCCAGTGAATAGAACGTACTGAAAAACAGATCTAATAAGACAAGGGAATCAGGATTGGGGAATCTCGCATTTGTGTTGTGAAGCGTATAGACCCTCCACGAATGGTTAGGAAGGTCAATCTGCTTCTGATCCTGTCGATGTGTGAAATCAGGGACAGCATCAGCCTCGCTGGACCCCACTTGGCTAAAATGCAAATGAAGAGGTTGAATCTGGGGACCTCTAAAGACCCTTCCACTCTCATGTTCAGCACGAATCTTGCGTGACGTGGGCGTTACAGCGTACGCTCGAGTTCTTACTTCCGAATGTGAAGTCTGCTGCATCTTTAAAACATTATTTCACGAACTGTAATGGGCTGACTACTCTCTAGCTGAATGGTGGGGACTGGATAGGCTTGAGGCTGGGGTTTCACTTTGACCATGATTAAATTCAGAGGATAGACCCTAAAAGCCTTGCTAGTTGCCTGTGATCACGGCGCTTTCCTAGACTAGAATTGGAAGGTTTAGGGAAGTCAGGAAGCTTGAATTGGTGTCCCTTGGCCTTGTCTAAGAAAAAAGGTCAGGGTTTTGTGACCACTCTTGAATAGGGAGAAATCCAAGTGTGTTCATATGGACACGAGCATGAAAGTAGGAGGGAGATAAGGCCAGCAAGTTTCCTGCTGGCTCTGTTCCCCGGGCTTTGTAAGCCTAGGTGTATACATGCTTCACGTACACCGATCCCGCTCCGATTTCTCGTGAATTCTAGTAGATGCAGATTTACTGCTGTATAAAACTTTTCTGTAGCTGCCAAAATTCCAGTTTGCATATAAGCAGACCTCAAGTCAGTCCTATTAAGGAGAATTTGAAAAAGAAGGAATGGGATCTAGAGAAGAGGAAAGAAGAGAAAAAGGGAAGAGCAGCAGTAATCTTTTCCGTGCCACCTTAGGAAGACGAATGAACAAATGCAAATATAGTATTCCTTCCCCCAAACCCGAAGGCTTCTATTTCTAAAAACCCTTGAGCTAACTTTTGGTTCTGGTCACGGTGCAGTAGCAAGTATCAGAGGCACCCTCCTGACATAAAAACTACAAACCTGAACAAAATACGGGAGGCAGCTGTTCCAGGCAGTGAACAACTGATACCATAAGGTTGTGATCTTTGAAAGGCAGGAAACTGCTCGCTCACCCTGCGATCCGCCCAATGGTGCTTTCCAAACTAGGGCATAGGAAATGGAGCCCCAAGGGACAGGAGTGGTCTCACTGGGCTGAGGAACCAGCGGTCAGGTTCAAGGATGGAGGTAGGAGGGTAAAATGCTATAGAGAAAGGAGCTTCACCTAGAAGGAGCTCCAGAAACCTCGGATTTTCAATGGGTCCTCCTGAATCTTTGGCGGTGGTCTAAGCTGTGCACGTGAGACCCTGTGTGGTGACCCCAGAGTCACCATTGGCCATGCAGGGCTGGACAATGTTGGAGTTCCAACCACCCGGGGGGGGGAGGACTTGCTGAACCCCTCAGGCGTTGAGCTGAGAGCTTAGAAAGGCTACGTCTAGAGCAAGGACAGCCCAACACCTGTCCTAGCAAAGCCAAAACAAGCTTCAGCAGGAGCCAACTGATCCCTCCATAAATCACCTGAATGCCAGAAGTAAACCCAACACTCTTTAAAGAAAGACATCAAAATTCAGCACAAAGTAGCATTTTCAAAGTATATAATAAAAAAATTATTAGATGTGATGCATCAGAGAAAGGTGACCCATCACTGGGAGGAATAAGAAGTGAATAGGAATAGATCCAAAGTTGACACACACTGAAATTATTAGAAAAGATATGATAAATTTGTTCAAGGACTTAAAGGAAAAGATGAATATGAGATACAGATATGGACTCTCAGCCCAGGAATGACAACTATAATAAAAAGAAGCCAAATGGAAATTAATAGATCTATAAAATAAAATATTTAAATTTAAATATAATATAATTATCATAAATATAAAAATATGATTTATAATATAAACTTTACTATATTGGTTTAATAGCAGATAAGACACTCCATAAGAAAAGACCCATGACCTTGAACACAGGACAATAGAAACTTTCAAAGCAAAAGCACAGAGAGGAAGAAAGGACTTTTTAAGTTAACTTTAACAGAGCCTCAGCGACCTGCGGGACTGCATCAAGTAATCCAATATACCCATAATTAGAGTCTCAGAAGAAGAGGAAAGAGACGGATTGAGACAGGCAAAAACATTTGAAGATATAATGGCTGAAACGTTTCTGATCTTGTGGAAAAATTTCAACCCAAAGATTCAAGAATATCAACAAACCTCAAACAGAATAAACATAGTGATAAAGACATCCAGACACAGAAGAGTTGAAATGCTGAAAATTGAGCCTTAAAGTCAGCTGGTGATATAATACACTGTGATAAGATAAGGATGTATATGGTAATCTCTAGGGCAACCATTAAAAAATAAAACAGAGGTGGGGCACCTGGCTGACTCAGAGGAGTGTGTGACTCTTGATCTTGGGGTCATGAGTTCGAGCCCCACGTTGGATGTAGAGATTATTTAAATAAATAAATATTAAAAAAATAAAACATAGAGGTATAACCTAAAAAGCCAACTTAAGGAGAAAAATCAGATACCAAAGAAACAACAACAACAACAAAAACCTGAATTTAAAAAATCAGGGAATGAGATAAAAAGAAATGAAAAGCACAGTTGGACAATTGGAAAACAAATAGCAAATAACTACACGCCCCTCCCCCAACCAAGTGTAATAGTCCCGGGGGTAGCTCAGTTCCTGTTGGAACAGATATTGTTATATTCACGAAATCACATAACAGCATAGCAGCACACAAAATCACTAGCAACACCTATGATAATTTACATATGGATATTAATTCTAATTAATTAATTCTAATATTAAATTAGTATGAATGCGTCTTTAATAATCCCCATTGACTCTCTTGTATGCCAAAAAAAATGTTAGGACCTTCTTTCCTAGCAGTTTGAATAAGAAGCTTGGGAGTCTGCCTTGCCTCAGATAAAATAAATCTTAAGACTAAGAGCTGATTCCGCAGTGACTGAGGTATTTCTGATTCTGTATCCGGGAGTTCCACTAAACTGCTGGCTTCATGATTCTGATGCTCTATCCGCCTGCCCGAGGCGGTGGAAGATATATAACTTGGAGCCATACAGACCCGCCATTAGGGTGTCGACTAGTCCTCTGGATGAGCCAGGTGCAAATGTCCTCAGTGCATGGGGGAGAGTGACCCGAAGGTTGATAGATGGCAGGACTGCGGGACTGAGGAACAGGTCATGGGTATTGCAGACATAAGTAACCCGAGTCTCAAACAGGACGCTGTTTATGGTAGGAGTTACAGAGGGCACAGTGGAAGGACAGCCGGGGGAGGAGGAGTTTGGGCACAGTGAAATCAGCTGAGGGGGGAGAAGAAGCGAAGGGAAGAGGCTTAATTCTGTTTGTTTCCTTCGATTTTCCTTTTGCATTGACTTCCGTTTTCTAGAAATTGCCATTCTGCCTGCGCTGTGCTAAGGGGAAATCCAGTACATTCTTCCATTGTCGTTGTTGGCAGCACAGGGCACTGGACACTGATAGCTCTGAAGGGGCGGGCAGCATCCAACGGGAGAGGACTGAGACCCACATGTGGGCGCTCCGTCTCCAGTTTGGAGATATCCTTTTAGAGCCCTTCTCTGCCAACACAGTGGAGGGCTCCGCATTTCACGTATGAAGACAAGTCCTTCCTTTACAGATAATGTCTAGGATTTAATTCCACCGCTGCCGTGGTCATGTGAACACAAGCAGCTTAACCTCCATGTACTTTGTTGTCTTCATCTATAAACTGTGGAATGGGAGATTACAAAGCACCCAACTGGTGGGGAGTCTCCCGAGACAAAGTCATTACAAAGACTTTTATGTCATGTGTGATAAAATAGAATTAGGATTCCATTTCTCCAGCTTTTAAAAGCAATGTGTAATGAAGTCAATGCACCATTTTACAATGACTAATAAAATCTAATTTAAATACAAACTTTAGTAATTTATAAAATTGAAAGAAATGCCAATGACTTACTAAGGTTTTTTTTTTTTTTTTGCTTTACTCAAAACATATGAACACTATTTTCTTGTTCTTTCATAACCTCCTGATAGTCAGAAAAGCCAAGATATTACCCACACCAAAAATGTTGTAAGCCTATTACAGTGTCTAAAGGTGGTTTTTACTCCGTGATCTCGGTAGTATTTCTAAAGAGGCATTGAGCACAAGCACTAGACTCTCTTTCATCCACTTGGTGACTGATTTCCTTGATTTTCTAGCGGAATTTAGAAAGCTTCACTTTTTAAACCTCGCAATGGCCATCAAATTAAGGAAAAACATTAACTCAACTCCCAGTCTTTCCTGGGGGTAGAACTTCAATCCTGGAGTCTAAATCGGACTTTTATGGCTTGCTGAAGGTCATGTCCAAGGCATTGCAATTTCCATGGCCGAGTTGTCCTTATAACGAGCTCCAGAGACATCTTGACTCAGATTGCCTCAGACCAGAAGCCAATCAGCAGGCATAGGGGAGTCCAGTTACGTGATTATTTCCTAAATCCAGTGTTTTGATGCTTTTGTTTTACTTTTAAATGTGGCCAAATCCAGACGTCTCTGAGCTCATGAGCAAAACTAAAACAGATACGCACCGATGCGGAGCCCCAGACAACCTCTCTCACACTCAGACGTAACACAACTCAATCAGACTCAGCTGTCTGCATGGCAAGGGTCCGAAAAGAAGGGCTTCGCACAAAGCTTCTGAGGTTGAGAAACCCAGGGCTATGTGGAGTGATTTGTTCTTAGTTTTTTTCTTCCCCATGGTTCTGATTTTTTAAGTGTAGGGCATTACCCGTTGCCTGTAGCTCATTAATTACGGGAGCTTTTGATTATGAAAAGTGCAATCCAAAAGATAGGACTCGGAGGACTTGGCAGAGAGGTTCTGTGCCCATCCCTTACACGTGCCAGAGCACCCTGCACTCTGCCAGCTATGATTACACTTGGCATTAATTGAAGACGCCGAGAGCTATAAGCCTTCCTGAATTTCGCCACCTGGAGCAGATTAAAATCTGGGTCTGCCGGTGAGGAGGTCTGAGGGATTGGGAATACAAGGCTGTTTTAATCTTTTCCAAGTCAGGCTGTTTAGAAATATCCATACATCAAATGTTCATGGATCTCATACAATTTCCTTCTCTGGGGAGAATTCAATTACCAGCAACATGAAGTGGGATTAGCTTGTTGTGGTGAGCCATCTGGAGAGAGGAGATGCACCATCCCTGGGAAATATGTTCAGAGATTTGCCACCATGATTTTGAAGGCGTTCCTGAGGGTGCTCAAAGGTACAGTGATGTTTCCTATGAAAGCCTTGTTCAGTTGACCCAGTGAAATTAAAACTCAACGGGAGAAAAATCTAGACCTCCCTCGGTGCTGAAATAGTCCTCTGCCCCGGGAGGCTGATATTTGGGTTTCAAGGACTGGCTTGAGGACTTGTAAAGCTACAATAACAACAACAACAAAACCCACAGTGGCAACTGTCCCGAAACTGTAATGTATAGAGATAAACAGAGAGGTTCATGAAGGGGAAAGGGAGTGGAAGGAGGGACTAAAGGAGAAATCATTCAGAGTCAGAATTCAGCTCTCTGGATCACTCCGGAGTGTCAGGTAACGGCTGATTCCCTTGAAGAGCATAGAAACAATTTAGATTAAGCTCAGAACCAGAGGACTCAAAGGAGCACAGAAGGCAAAGAGAGCCTTCACATTTTAATGGAAAAAAAAACAAATTAGCATAGTCTGGGGATAGAGAAAAGATGGTGCAAGAGATCAAAGGCCAGCCCAAAGTTCCCCGGGGCCATCTCAGATCATCTGAAATGACGTCAGCCTTCGGAGCAGTATGTCAGTCTTCTGGAGGGAGAACTGAACCTCAATGAAAAAGTTAAGTGCCGGCCACACCAATTTGGCCAGGAAATGTCTGTGATATGGGGGCAGAACCAGATTGATCAGGAAAATAACAGATTATTTTAAAATTGATTTTATTAAATATTTACCATCCTCACAATTAAAATTAGTGACAAACTACACATAGTGACTTCTTCAATTTGTAAATACATTATGATAATCCAAAAAATACTGAAGTCATTAAAATTATGATCCGTAGCTGCATCGATTGATTTTGAACAATAGACATAAAAACTTCTAGACTCATTGGGTGACACTAGCATAAGTTTGATATTAAAACCAACCAATGGCACCGTGAGAAAGGAAGATAACAAAGTAAACTCAGTTTTGAATATAAATGTGAAAATCCTAAATAAAATATTGGCAAACTGTCAGAAAAATGTGTAAAAAAATACATCATGACCAAGGTGGATTGATCTCAAGATTTCAATGATGGTTTACCACTAGTAGAAAATCTATTAATGTAATATACTACATTTACATAGTAAAAAAGAAAGGCCATATGATCATCTCATTAGATACAAGAAAGCCAACAAATAAAAGTCAACACTCATTCATGACAAAAACTCAGTATACTAGGAATAGAAAGGAACATCTCCATCCTAGTAAAGATTACCAAAAATCTACAACAAACAACATGTATATTGGACAAATGTTAGAAGCATTTCTGTTAGAGTCCCTATATCTGTTCAACATTTACTGCAGGTCCAAGCCAGCACAATAAGAAATTAAAGATATGGATGGGGCGCCTGAGTGGCTCAGTCGTTAAGCATCTGGCTTCGGCTCAGGGCGTGATCCCAGGGTCCTGGGATCGAGCCCCGCATTGGGCTCCGTGCTCTGCTGGGAAGCCTGCTTCTTCCTCTCCCACTCCCCCTGCTTGTGTTTCCTCTCTCGCTGGCTGTCTTTCTCTCTGTGTCAAATAAATAAAAAAAATCTTTTAAAAAAAGGATTAAAAAATAAAAATAAAATAAAGATATAGAGACTAGAAAGAAAGATATATAACAATAAGATCGTTCTCACAGAAAATTCAAGAAACTCTTCAAGACAAACTATTGAATATAAGAAGACAGTCTGGAAAGATTACTGGATAAAATACCAATATGCCAAAATTGCACTTGAATACACAATAAATAATTAGAAATTAGAATATGTAATTAAACGCACAATAGCAACAAAAGTTACAGGGTTTCTATAAATAAATGTAACAAAATATGGGCAACCCTTCTATTGATAAGAACGTGAAACTATGGAAAAACACAAGAGAAAACCTAAATAAATGAAGACCTACATTACTTTTATCAATATTATCAAAAATAGCAATTGTCTACCCCTTAGTTTATAAACTCAATGCAATTCCAACCAATAGTCCAATAGAGTTATTTTCATGCAACTAAATATATGGAAGGCACTTTTATATTTTACTTGGGTGAATGAAAACCCAAGAACAGCCAATACATTTTTGAAGAAGGGAGATTTATATTTGCTAAATATTTAAGCTTAATATAAAATTATAGCATTGAAACAGTGTGGTATTGGTACAGAGATAAACACAGAGGCCAATAGAACAGAATAGACTCTTTGATAAGTGGTGTAGCAAATGAACAGTTATAAGTAGTTCTAACAATTGGCTCTCCATGCAGAAAAAGACAAAAGTAGACCCTTACCTCACACTATATAGAAAAATTAATTTCACACACAAATTAATTTCAAGTGGACTGAAAATGTAAAATGTGAAAAATAAAACTAGAAGCTTTAGAAGGTAACATAAAAGAATGTCATTATTACATAAGACCCATTCAAATAAATAGGAGATTTTTAAAAATCCGTACAGGTAAAATTTTATTTTATTTTATTGATTTTTTTTAAAGATTTTATTTATTTATTCGACAGAGATAGAGACAGCCAGCGAGAGAGGGAACACAAGCAGGGCGAGTGGGAGAGGAAGAAGCAGGCTCATAGCAGAAGAGCCTGACGTGGGGCTCAATCCCAGAACGCCGGGATCACGCCCTGAGCCGAAGGCAGATGCTTAACCGCTGTGCCACCCAGGCGCCCCCGTACAGGTAAAATTTTAAAACAAAATGTTAAGCAAGTTGGAGAAGGATACATGCAGTATGATGACAACAGTGTGTACTGTTTGTGGAATATCATACCCATACACATACGGGAATAAATACGATAAAAGCATAAACAAACTATGAAGGAAAAGGTAGACAGATTTGACTACTTAACAGTTAAAACTTCCATACAAAAGATAGAACGAGCAAAGTAAAAATCCAATTCATTATAGGAGAAAACAGTTGAAACCCATATAATCACCAAAAAATCGGTATGCATAATCATAAAAACATTCTAGCAAGCTGTAATATAAAGAGAAACGATCTAAAAGAAAAAGAGACAAGAAGGCACACAATTCACAGTTGGAAAACCTTAGTAGGTAGGAAATCTCTGAAAAGATTCTCAACCCCTTTAACAATCAGGGAAATGAAAATTAAAGACCAACAAAACCCCATTTTGTACCCACCACCTTGGTAAAAGTTAGTAAATCCCATAACATGAAATACTGACGAAGATGTGGGGAAATGGGGAGTCGTACCTGTTTTTGGTACCACCACTTTGAAGAGCAATAGGAAAGGCCTGGGAAAGCAAAAGGTGGATTATTGTTTGATCCAACAGTTGCACTTCTAGAAGTCAACTCTAGAGAAATCCAGCACGAACAAGGTTTGTACACAGTTATGCATTCATAGCATGGTAGCATGGTCTGCGAGAGCTGAAGAATGAAAACATCCCACTGTATCTAAGTAGAATAATGACTCTCTTCTGGCTTATCGAGCCGACGTATTTCATAGAGCAGTTAAATGAACGATATAAATCTGTATCTGTCTATCTATATATAAAATACTGAATGACAAAGTCGTAAAAGCATACCAACCATGATGCCTCTTACGTCGGGTTTAAAAACACCCTAAACAATAGTTGAACGTGTTTTAAGATACAGTTATTTGTATCCCATGAATGGTGCCCAACCAAGTTTGAATTTGCCCCCAAGGGACATGCAACAGTGTCACAACTAGAGGAGGGTGATTCTGGAGTCTAGTGGGTAGAGCCCAGGAATGCTGCTTAATTACCTTACAATGCATTCATTGTACAACGGTTTCCCTCCCTTCCTCCAACACACATCAAAGGATTATTTGTCCCCAAATGTCTAAAATTCTGAGGTTAAGAAAGCTTAGTCCAGATCCAGCCTATTCAAATCACATAACTGAGAATGGGGCTGGGGGGTCTGGTTACCGGGGTGGGGGCGGAGTTTGTTCTTTAAAGAAAAATCAGAGTTTAGGCCAAGGAGAAGGGGAAGTATTTAAAACCTGTCAACCACAGTATATATAAAAAAGATTGAAAGAATAGATAGCAAAATATGATCAGTAAAGATTTCTGAGACAGCGCTCAAGATTTTTTTTGCATACTTCTATTTTCTAATTTGTCCAAAAGGAACATGAGCATTTGTGAAATTAAAAAGAAAATCCTTTGAAAGTACAAAAAATGTGTCTTTTCACCAAAAAGTATTTTCTCCAAAATTTTATGCTTCAGAACAGATCAGTTTCACCGAGCACACGTTTATGTGTTATTATTCTTGGGTATTACCTATTTTGTTTTCTACCTTTCCCCTTGACGTTATTTCATGTAGATAATTACATAAATCCAGATAATCTTCATATCGGATGTTTTAATGGCTATATAATGTTTCACTGTAGTACTATGTCAAGATTTACTTAGCCACTTCCCAGCTGTTAATGATTTTAGATTCTTCCACCATTACGAAAAGCACAGCTATAAACATCTTTGCAAAAATTTGCTATATCCCCTTATTGAGTCTTTCCTTAGGATAGGCTCTCCAAAGCAGATTTGCCAAATCGAAGGATACAATGAGTTCAGTGATCCTTTGGTACATGTTGTCAGATTTCTTTCCAGAAAAAATGATGCTACCGTTTCTACAATCAATATATGAGTATACCTGTGTCCCCAAAGCACTATTAACTCTGGTTTAAAAAAAATTGTTATTAATAATACATATGAAACAGTATATTGGGCTATTTTAATTTGCAATACTTTAATTATTAGGGAAGCTAAACATTTTTTCCCAGCGTTTGTTCACTATTTGTATTTTCCCTTGTGCAAACCATCTGCTCATACCCTTTTACCATCTGTCCAGTCAGATCTGATTTGCCCATATAGATAATATTAATCTCCCTTATATTATAATAGTAAATGTTTGTAGGTTATTACAATGCTCCCCTGTTGTTTTCCTTTTTTATTTTTCCAATTTGGGACTGTGATGCTTCATTTTCTGTGTCAATTTGACTGGGCCATGGGATACCCAGATAACTAAACTTCATTTCTGGGTGTGTCTGTGAGGGTCATTCTAGAAGAGATTCACGTTTGAATTGGTGGGCTGAGCAAAGCCAGTGGCCCTCCCCAGCATGGGCCAGCAACCAATCACGGAAGGTAGAGGACGGTTGAATTGCTGTCTGCTTGACTGCTTAAGCTGGGTCATCGGTCTCCACCTGACCTCAGCACACCTGCTTCTGAACATTCCATCTCTCAGGACTTGAAACTACAGCCTGGCTTCCTGGGTCTCCAGCTTGTAGATTTCTCAATCTCCATAATCATGTGTGCCAACCGCTTACAACAAATTTCTTTGTATTATATACGTCTCCCACTGGTTCTGTGTCTCTGGACATCCCTGACTAATACAGGGACTAATCATCTTTTGTTCCGTATTTTGTGGTCAACTTGTATGCATTTTAACTTTCCTGCACCTGAAACTGTCCATCTTTGCATTGGCTCATTGCTAATTAATTCCTTTCGTTGTTTCTGTTGCCTGAAAATCCTTTTCCTTTCCAAATAGGTATGTGTAGCCTTGTTTTATTTCATAGGTATATATGTGTATATGCATATATATGACACTAAATTTAACTAAAAAATTACTACTTCTTTTGGTTGAAGTAAGTTATCATCCTAAGCCTTAGACTCTAAGCTTATTTTCCTGTCTTGATAGTAACCTTCCCCCAAAACACACATTGAATGATTTTATCTCCCGTTGTTTATAATAGATTAAATATATATCGATTTGGGGAATCTCTATTTGCCTCCCAGGCCTAATTTTTGGTTAGCCCATTTTGATAAATACTGTTTCCTAATAGCGAACTTTAATATATGGTATAGCCAGGATTACTTTTATTACAAATGTATTTTTTTCCACACTTATTTTAGTTATTTTGTCAATTTTGATAAAGTAACCCACTGAAATTATAAATGATATTGCTTAAATCTATAAGTTAACTTGAATATTATTTTAATCTTCACTGTTTCAGCTCTCTGGTCAGCAGGAGAGTATAACTTCCCACCTTTCACCAAATGTCCTATGATTACAGGCTTCTGAGAGTTCAGTTATCATTCAATTTCTAGTTCGAGGCTGTCCTGCTCTGCACTTATCCTATTTTACAGATGATCAAACCAAGGCCCCTAAACCTATGTCTGGTTAGGGAATAGCTGAAAATAAGACCTAGCTCATTTGGCACTTTTTCTATCACAACATTTACTCAAGTCTTCATTTGCTCCTTTTAATGCTTTAAAACACTTACAGATATTGGGTGCCAGGTGGCTCAATTGGCTGAGCTTCCGTCTCTTGATTTCAGCTCAGGTCGTGATCTTAGGGTCATGGGATTGAGCCCTGGGACAGGCGCATGACAGGCCCCACAACAGGCCACCGTTGGGCTCCAAGCACAATGGGGAGGCTGCTTGAGATTCTTTCCCTCTGCCCTTGCCACACACTCTCTCTCTCGCTCTCAAAAAAAAAAATCTTAAAAAAAATGTTTACAGATCTTAGTTAGGTATATCCCAGTTAGTTCATTTCTAGGACTTTTCTAAATTGCCACCTTAAAATATGAGCATTGATACTGAACTTTAGGCATACGGTTTCTTCAGTGGGGAGAAAATGCACACAGCTTATCCTAAATGTTTTTTTGGTAGGGAAAAGCAAACTGGCTTTTCAAATGATCTCCCATTTTCCGGGTCACTCTTATCTTTTTAAGGATCTTATTATGAACAATAGTTTCTTATGTATTACAGTCTGGGGGAAGTGTGTCAGACACACAAAGAGATAAAGTTACAGAATCGTGCCTTTCCAAGAGATTCTCACAATCAAATTCCGAACACTAGGTATAGAGTATCAGTTTCATACAACAGAAAATCCCAAATAACAGTGGTTTAGAGAAAATATGGACTTATCCATGTAATGAGAAACCTGAAGGTAGGCAATCCATTATATTGGTTATACAGTGTCATCAGAGACCCAGGCCAACTTCCTGACTTCTGCTTCGATATCAGGGTGTGGGTCTCATGATCACATATATCAGAAGGTTGCTAGTGCTCCAGCCATCACGACTAGTTACCAGGGCAAAGGAAGAGCAATAGGCCAATCCTAACCAAGTCAGATCTTCCTTAGCTGGTTTCCCTAGAAGCCTCCAGGCGATGTCTGCTCTTGTCATTGCCCAGAACTGTGTCAAATGACCACCACTAGCGACAAGGGAGCTGGTGGGTGAAACATTTTTAGCTAGGCACCCTGCTACCCTCAATAAAATCAAAGATCTGTCTGTAAATAAAGACAGGAGAATGAATATTGACCAGGCAGCTTGTAGTCGACCACTCAGCATCCGTGGTAAAACATAAACAAGGGTTTTCTTTAGACCAAGGCCATTTGCTAATGAGAGATCGGCCCATGGTCTTCCCAGTTAAGCTGGACTTAGACAAGTGGTGGTGGGCAGTAACCCCAGTTTAGGGATAAGGAAACTGAATATTTGACCAAGGTCATGCATCTCATAATGTAAGATACTCTTAACTGGGTCTTAGGTCAGACTCCGTGTTTTTTCACAATGTCACAAGGTTAAATTTATTTCTGGGGAATAAATTTATTTATTGGGATTGGGAGGGTTGAAGATGAGTGGGATACACTTCTGCTATTTCTTGATAGTTTCTAAAATCTAAACTGTAGGGGGACTTTACATACTCTTCCACCAAGTCGCAGCGTGACCATGAACAAGCTACTTAACCTGCCTGGATCAATCAAATACAAAAGCAGTCAGGCATCGCAAACAAAGAACACTACACGCCGCGATCCCTCGTGACCATGGATGCAAAAGCTCTAAGCAAAAGTTCTGATAACATTCGATGAATAAAAATTTTTTAAATGGGGGCGCCTGGGTGGCACAGCAGTTAGGCATCTGCCTCTGGCGTTCTGGGATCGAGCCCCAGAACTAGCTCCTCCGCTAGGAGCCTGCTTCTTCCTCTCCCACTCCCCCTGCTTGTGTTCCCTCTCTCGCTGGCTGTCTCTATCTCTGTCAAATAAATAAATAAAATCTTTAAAAAAAATTTTTTTAAATGCAATCTAACTATATTTTCTGATCCAGCGTGTATACGTGTGTGTGTGTGTATACATGTGTGTGTGTGTGTGTGTGTGTGTGTGTGTGTGTGTGTGTAGCTCTATATCTTCATCTATAAATCCTGGAGTCATTCTTTTATTTGTTTATTATAATTTTTGAACATCTATCTAGGAGGTTCCGAACAGTGAGCTGAACACTATACATTGTTGAAGGAGAATGAGCAAGGCGGAATCTTACAGTATTGGGCTCGGGAAGATTAAAAAAAAAAAAAAAGCCTCAAATGCTGTTGTATGGCTTGTTGGTTTTGCCACCATTTCTGAATTGAAATTGTGCAGCAAAAGCTAAAAAAGATGCATAACTTTACTGGAAGCCTCGTCTATCAAAATTCAAAAGAGAGGAAGGGAGAACGGCAGGAGCAATCTCAGAGGAGGCTTCAAAAAGCTGATGCATTTAGAGTAAAGCACTCACTAAACAGAACATCCAAGCTCCGCAGGCACAGACTGGAGGATGGGAGATGCCTGGTGCTACACGTACCTTCTAGATGATATGTTGTATAGTACCTTTCCACTGGAAGGCGTTAAGAATTAGGAATTTGGGGCCCTGGGAGAGGGTGGTGTGTGTGTGTGTGTGTGTGTGTGTGTGTGTGTGTGTGTGTGTGTATCTATTTCAAGAAAATCTCATGAACATCCTTCTGACTTCTCTACTTGTCTTCTGCTTGGTGACACTTCCAATCATCTCTGTAAAAAATAGTGTTGCCCTGACTTCCGGAAGCCACACTGCTGATCCTGACTCCTACATACTGGCTGGTCGTGTGATGTTGACAAACCACTAAGTACATTGGCCCCATTGGCCCCATGAACAAAATAAGGTAGATGGCCAGGTGATCTTGCAGGGACCTTCTAGCACTAAACAAAATGCACGGCCCAGGTGAGTGATCTCTGCCACTTGGATCCCAAGCACACAGTATGTTTAAAGTAATTACGTTATTTTAATATGAATTCTACACATACAACCTTATGACATAGCATGCAAAACACTGGAAAAATTACATCACTGGGATCATCCAAAACGAGGCTGATCACTTAACATTGAAGTGCTGTGACATCTTTGATAATATTATTTACCCAAGAGAAAAGGAAGCACATATGCATACAAAGATTTGTACAGGAAGGTTCCTAGCAGCTTTATTTCTAATAAGGAAAAATTGGAAATAATCTACATGTCTATCGGTAGATGACTAGATAAGTACATTGTGGTATATCCATAAATG
The DNA here is from genome assembly GCF_024610735.1 of Ursus americanus. Classification (NCBI taxonomy): domain Eukaryota; kingdom Metazoa; phylum Chordata; class Mammalia; order Carnivora; family Ursidae; genus Ursus; species Ursus americanus. The sequence continues at coordinate 16,575,889 of NC_142157.1, read as the reverse complement.
GAATACTACTCGGCAGGAACAGGGATTGCATTTATATGCAACTCAACAAAATGCACAACAATCTACAGTCCCATAATACATACAATTCTAGCAAATGCAAACACGGTAAAACAGATCAGTGTTTGGGCTGAGGGGTGGGAAGTGGAGTGGGGAACGGCAGTGGAGGGAAGGGCGGGGGGGGGGAGGAGAACCGTGGGGAGGCGGTGGGCATGCTGGAGCAAGTAGGTGGGCACGGGAAAGGGAGCTAGGGAGGGCCAAGGGGAGGCCGGTAGGGGTAGGAGCCCGAGAGGGGTAGGAGGAGGTACCGCAGAGGGGAAGAGCCGGTTAGTGGCAGGACTTGGGAGGGTGGACGCGGGGGTCGGAGAAGCCGGAGAAGCCGGAGAAGCCATGGGAGGAGAGAAGCGGGGGTGGGGGGGATGGGGGGTGGAGGAGAGGCCGGGGTAGGCGGGGCGCGCGAGGACGGAGGCGGGGCGCGCGAGGACGGAGGCGGGGCGCGCGAGGACGGAGGCGGGGCGCGCGAGGACGGAGGCGGGGCGCGCGAGGACGGAGGCGGGGCGCGCGAGGACGGAGGCGGGGCGCGCGGGGCGGCGTGCGTTCTCTCTGCCGGGCCCCGTGCGCGGCGTCATGGCGCACCTGTTTCGCGCGCTATGGGGTCTGCCCTTCCGAGAGATTCCTCTACGGGCCGTAGGGGGCCGAGCGGGCAGCGGCGGCGCGGGGGCTGGTCTGGGGGACGCAGGTAGGACGCAGGCCGCGCAGGTCCCGCCGCCGCCTCCTGGGTTTCGGTTTCACTTCACCTGCCTGGACTAGGGGTCCTGAGCGCTGGTTCTGCACCTGGCGCTTCCTTCTCGAGAAATTTCTTGGGTGCGCCCGTGTCCGCCCCTCCTTGAGGTCCAGGACGGTGGGTTGTACATTTAGAGGGGTGTGGGCGGTTGTCACCCATGTCCTCCCCCCACCCTCCGTAAAATGTCGGGCTCAGGAGCCTCTGGTGCTTATCCCCGGACTCCAGGCGAACAAACGCGGTGGTTGGTTGGGTCAGCGACCCGGCACTCTGCGCTCCCTCCTGTAATGGCCTGTGGTCTGTTACACTGTCCCCCTCTTAAATTCTCGTGCTTCCTTTCCCAGGTGGGAAGCAAACAGTTCAGACTTTGGATTCCTGTGTTTCTATGTGTGTGTGCCCCGGCCCCAGGGAGATGTGTGGGCTAATAACTCGTTCCCTTTTAGACTGATAATCTTTGTTCGTCAATGGCTGAGAGACAGTCCAGAGAAAAGCGTGTGTGTGCGCGTGTGTGTTTCTTCGAAATGACTTTGGCTCCTCTGTTGGATTGGGGCACATTTGCCCTTTTCACCTTTTAGTATGGAGTCACCCGTGGAGACCTGTGTCAATTGCCCTGTATTCAGATATATTTCAAGGTAATTTAGTGCTCCCTGTGTATTGGCTTCATGGGCAACTGCCCAGCTGTCCCATCTCTGAATCCGATTGTCTTATGTGTCCATTGAAGAAATGTAAAGATACCTGTTTCCTCTGAAAATGTATCCAATCACTTGGAATTCTTTTAATCTCCTGAAGTTTTCAAAATGTAGTTTTAAATAAATAAAATCACAGGCAGTGTGGAGGAGTGGCTGATCCAACATGACTTCCAGTCATAGCCTTCAGCACCCCTCGGTGTCTTAGCCAATCTGATGATATTTGTTGCATACCTACTGTGTGCCAAGCATTGGTTTTCTGAGAACCACAGGCGATGGAAACATCATACTTGTGGGCTGGAGCTCTCCTCATCCCCCTTTATAGGATAGTGGTTTCAATGGAAATGTGTCCTTTATGTTTATACTAGTGTTGTCAGAAATAGCCCTAATGAACTGCCTTAGGATCTGAAGTTCTTCAGCATTTAAAATTTGGCCAGTCTCCAATACCTAACAGGAGCTGTGTAACTTATCAAACACCCCCTCCTGAGAATTTATTCCAAGGAAATAATTCAAAAGAAGAAGCTATGTGTATAAAGATGTTTTTAACAGCACTACTCTTAGAACCAGAAACTGGCTATAACCCAAATGTCCATCAGTTAAGTAATGCTTAAATAAACCAGAAAAGTTCAATTCAGCAAACTGTTATAAGCACCCATTAAAAATTATAGACAGGTAATAGTTTGGTGGCTAAGGGCTTTGGTGTTGACAGTGCCACTTACTGGCTGTCTTTGGGCACGTCCTGAACTTGGTAAGCTTAAACCTGTTTTTTTCTTCTATAGAATAAGGATAACGATAATAGGGTTGTACAGAATAAATGAAAAAAAATTAAAATACTTCATCACAATGATTGGCATTTAGTAAGCACACAATAAATGATAATTATAATTACATAAGTAAATGGAAAGGACAAAAGTGTAGCTACATTTAACCTATGTTATAGACTTAGGAAGGTTGAGAGAGAAACGAGAAGACGTTGATAGTGATGGAGGACAGTTCCACAGCACTGAGATTTCTGATATGCAAGAGGTACTACCCCTATGATCTTGTCGTCGAGACTGACAAGAGCAAACTGAAAGAGGAAAGTAAGAAGTATCCTGGAGAAAACTGTTGTTTCAGGAAAACATTCTAGAAATACCCTGCTAGGAAACCATCTTGAGCATTGCTTAAGCCAGTCTAGTCACTGGGGTGGGAAGGAAGACTAGTCTGCAAATTAGAGTGGGCTGGGGATTCTTTCTGTACCTGTTCATAATAGATTCCCTTAGTCTCAACAAGTATTTATTGAAACAAGGCTTGTTTGTATGTGACACTTGGCAGTATAGCAGCTGTGGCCAAAAGGTTAGCAAAACCAGAAGGAGGTAACCAGTAGGTGACCACAGGACCACGAGGAGGGTGTTCTTTAAAGACGAGAAGATGTAAGCCCTCCCCAGGAAACACATGACCAAGAAGAAAGACAGCCTGTGCAACTCACAGCACAGAGAAGGGAACCCAAAGGAACCTGAGTTTATCAAAGCATAGTTCAAAGAAAAGCTGTGTAGCTAGCTAGCACAACAGTGAGAGCAACCAAGTCTTTTGGTGGTGAAGATAGCAAGAGAATGCAGAGGGAATCTGGAAGACACGCGGCCCCAAAAGGACCAGCTCAAGGTGCAGATGATGTGGCTTGAGGACAGAAAACACCTCAGTCACACACAAAAGGACATGAAGACCAATGTGGAATCACCTCTGGCCACTGGTGGCCAAGTGACCTTACTCATTCCTAAATTCTCACTTGTTGTGTGTCGTATGTACAGGCACCTAAATTGGTGTTTGGTAAAACTGTGCAGAATTTACTCCTAATGCAATTTTCATTCTGAATGTAGTTGTTTCCTAAAGCATAGTATATTAGTTGGCTAGAACAGCCACAACAAAATACCACAGGCTGGAAGGTTGAAACACAATTTTCTTTCGTCATCATTCTGGAGGCTGGAAGTTCAAGATCAAAGTGTCAGCAGGGTTGGTTTCTCCTTCGGTCTCTCTGGTTTGCAGATGGCCATTTCTCTGTGCTCACGCATCCCTAGAGTTTCTTCCTCTTCATATAAGGATACTGGTCAGATTGGGCCCATCCTTATGGCCTCATTTTAACATAATCACCTCTTTAAAGGCCCCATCTCCAGAATACAGCCATATAGATTAGGGCCCACCCATATGACCTCGTTTGGCCTTACTTATCTCTTTAAAGGCCGTATCACCAAATACAGTTGCATTCTGCGGTACTGAGGATTAGGACTTCAACATACGAATTTGGGGAGGACACAGTTCAGCCCCTAACGCCGTGGTTACAGAAACCTCTGTAAGTGATGCAGACCACATATGTGCTGACCTGAGAGCACCTAGCTGACCCCTGGGCATTTTGCTATCATATCAAGGCAGAGTTCGTCTTCTCTTGACAGAGTCTTCCAGGCTGGCAGATTTTCAGTTAAATTTTGCGTAACTGGTGCTCAAAGAGCAACTAGTCTGAACATTGTTACCCACCTATGAAACCTTTCATGCACATGGTGTAAAAGGTACATAGTGATAAGATTAGTGGAGCCATGAAAAATGTACTTTCTGATTTAGATGAAGGAGTAATTCTTCCATCTAACAAATATTAGTTTTAAATTTTAAGCTAAAAAAAAAAAAGAAGAGGGAGAAGGGGAGTATCTGAAAACAAGTAGTCACTGTAATAGGTGTAGTAAAATACAGAATGATTGGAGAGGGAGCTGGGGTCTCATCTGGGACTCAGACTTTAGGTTCAAAGCTGAAGTGTGGGAGTCCCACTGAATTTTAGCCCTTCTTGAAGTCCCACTTTCTGGTGTCAGCTGCTGTATTGTGTTGCATGTGTAAAGACACTAAGGGCAACGCTTCCAGGAGACAATCCAGGTTTTTTTTTTCTCTAATCCATTCCACTTCCTACCCAAAAGGAGAAGGGAAGATAATAGCGGCTTTCCAGATTATAATTCCCAATCTTAGTACCAAGAGTCAGTTTTCCTCTTAGAAATCCGTAGAAATAATGCAAGATCTTTGCCAAAGCCAAGAACGTAGGTGGAGTGACATGGCAGGACAGGTACTTGAAGGGTAAAGAAAGTGTTTTATCATGGTGCTCTGTTACTCCTTTCCTTAACAGAGGTCAGTGATAGGCAGGGTTCGGGTTACACACATTGCCCTCAAGACCAGCTTAGATTCTGGGAGGAGGAATCAAATCCTACTAGCAAATCCTGCTCTTGCTCTTGCCTTCCTTATTGTCACTGTTTGAGGTGGCCCTTGTGTGACCAATCCCGCTTAGGTCGTGCTGACACATTGGCACTGGCCAAATTTTGAATCTTGCCCTTTGTTGAAGGTTTACGAAATATACACACCTCTCAGTCTTTTAAACTGCCTAAAATGGAATGCGTTCCACTTCCCTTATGGGTCAACACATAGTTCACATCCATTAAAACCAATTCTAATCCTGCTTGCCGTGGAGCCCAATGCAGGGCTTGAACTCATGACCCTGAGATCGAGACCTGAGCTGAGATCAAGAGTCTGACGGACTCAGCCACCCAGGTGCCCTCCCACTTACTTGCTCTTAAAACAACAAAAACACCTTTCCCTGCTAACCCAGCCTGAAAAGATTTCACAGTGTTTCCGCCGCTCAGTTGGTGGTGAAGCTGGGATTGCTTTGTAAAACTCTTTTATTGTTACCTTGAATAGTAATCTAAACCTTATACGGTCAGTAAAATTTTCACCACTGGTCTCCCATAGTTCATCTACTCAAGGTCAAGGTCAAGAACAGCACTCCACAGCTCTCCCCTTTCTCCTAAATCATCAATTTAGCCTCTTCACCGGATCATTCCCAACAGCATACTAGAATACTGTGATCTTTCTCATCCCAAGGAATGCCCTCGACCTCACTTCCCCTTCCAGCTACCTCCAGAACTCCTGAAAGGACTTACCTGTTTGCACTGTCTCCCTTTCCTTCCTCCTATTCTTTGTATCAAATCTATTCCAGTCAGATTCACACACACACACCCACTCCTTCACCTAAACTGCTTTTTCAGGGCACCGCTGACCCCCACATTGCTAAACCTAATGGTTAATTATTAATTAATTATTAGTCATCCCTGTCTAGGACACCACATTCTTGCAGTTTCCCTTCCTACCTCTCTGTCGCTTGTCCCTGTCTCCACAACCTGTGTATCTTGGAGTGCTCCAGCCCTCGGGCCTCTCTGTCGTCTTGACAGTCACTGACTTGGGGATCTTCCAGGCTCATGGCTTTAAATAACAGTGTAACACCGAGGAGTCCCAAATTTACGTTTCTACCTTGGACTTCTCCCCAGTTTCTAAATCTACATATCCAACTGCCTGCTTGACATCTCCATTTGAATATTGAATTTTGAAAAGACTGAATTTTTATTAACAAGCCTCCAAACCTGTTTCTCCTGTAGGCTTCCCCAGCTTCTGCTCAGACCGAGAGACTTGGAGTAGTGCCCCTTGACCGTGTTCTTTCTCGTACTTCACATCCGCTCCGTCAGCAGATCCTCCGGCTCTGCCATCAGAATACGTCTCGTGTGTGACCCCTCTAAGCTTGACTGCTGCTGCCACCCCGACCCAGGACTGTTCCATCTCTCAGCCAGGTGGTTCAAGTGCCCTCTGTCCCGGGTGCCCTGCTGCAGCCTTTGGCCTGCTTCAATTTCTTTTAGTATATCAGCCAGTAATCCTTTTAAATATGCTAGGTCGTGTCATGCCTCTGTTTACATCCAATAACGTCCACACTTACTCAGAATAAAAGCCATCATCCTTAGGGGAGCTTCAAGACCCTCATTGATCTGCCCCCCTCCCCATTAGCTTTCTGCTCTCCATTTCTAACTTTCCTGCTCACTCCACCCATTCCCCCTGGCCTTCTTGCTATTCATCAAACATGCCAGGCACAACCAACTAGTTTTTTGTCTTGCCTACATGCTCTTCTCCTATACATGGCATATTTTCTCATTTCAGTGTGACAACATTGAACAGTTTGGGGCAGTGAGAAAAAAGAAGTGGTGCAACTAGGGGAGAGCCTACAAATTAGGAGACTTTTGTAATCATCTCTACTGGAGATAATGGTGCCTTGAGCCAAGGTAGTGGTAGAGGAGTGAGAATGAGCAGATCCTAGAGTTAGGAATTAGAACCAACAGGGCTTGGTGCACGGAAGAGGGAAGGGTCGTGCATGATGGCCTGGCATTCTGGTTTGAAGCATGGGTCAATGAGCTAAAACACAGGAGAGAAGGGGCAGATTTGGGTTGGGGCAGGGGAGCTACATGAAGTCCTTCCGTGTCTGGTGTTTGAAATGGGACATCCTCGTGGGGATATCCAGGTGTGGCTATGTATGGATCTGGAACTCAGCAGAGATCTAGGATGGAGGCTAAACTAGATTTGGGAGTCTCATTGTGCGGATGGTTCTGTAAGCTACTCGTTGGATGAAATCACCCAAGGGGCAGGTGTGGTGTGGTGATAGAAGCGAGCCTAGGACGGGTGGGTTCATCTGAAGAACACCAGTATTCCAGGGTCAGCTAGAAGAAGTGGAAGGCAATTAACAGGAGAAGCAAGAGTATTGGTTGCCATGGAAGCCAAGCTAAATCAAAGCTACCACAGAAGAAATCAGGTGTCAGTACTACGGAGAAGCGAGAGAGAAGGATGACGTGTTCTGGGTTTTACCGAGAAGTCCTCAGTGGGCTCTCTGAGAATGCATGCGGTTGAGGGGGGGCGGTTATGTGTCTTCAGTGCGTCATACCTGGAGGCACGTGATGTTGGCTTGCCCCACTGTTGGTGATGCTAACTTGGCTTACTTGGTTAAGGTGGTGACTCGTACATTTTTCCGTTGTAAAGGTACATTTTCTTCCTTTGTAATTAATATTTTGAAAATGTGACTCTTCCATTCTTCAGCAGTCTCCCACCCAGGGTTTTAGAATCCCCTGATGATTCTTGATTGAATCAGTTATTTTTTTAGTGATTATAAAGATTTTTTAAAAGGTTTATCATTCTGGGCACCTGGGTGGGTCAGTCAGTTACGAATCTGCCTTCAGCTCAGGTCATGATCCCAGAGTCCTGGGATCGATTCCCGCATCAGGCTTCCTGCTCAGCGGAGAGCCTGCTTCTCCTTCTCCCTCTTGCCGTTCCCTGCCCCCCCCCCCGCTTGTGTTCTCTGGCTCTCTCTGTCAAATAAATAAGTAAAATCTTTAAAAAAAATAAAAGGTTTATCATTCCTTGTCCATTTATTACTTGGCATTCTGCCTGGTAACTCTGAAAGCCACAGAGCAGTAATAATTGTCACATAAATACATTTTGCTTTGCTCCCCAAGAAACGAGTTCCAGAAAAATTGTGTGTACCTGAGCTATATTTTCATAGGCAATTTCGGAGATGTATTTCTAGAATAAACAAGAAATCCCCATAGCCTTGTAAAAAGCATTTAAGAAAGGACAACTTTTAATATATTTAACAGATTAAAAACCTTATAATAAAATGTAAACAATCGTAAGCAATCAACAATATATAATACCGAACATTGCAGAGTATTATGAGCTAGCAATGAAGAGAGATGTTTTTTCTTCTCTGAAAGATAATTAGGGCCTTCTTTTGGTAACCAAAAATGAATTTTAAATATAATTTACAGACATGTTTCATATTTGGTGGGGACACCACGAAGATGTCTGACCTCATCTTTGTTGCTGTGGTCAGGTTACTACGCTTCTGGGCCTCTGTTTTCTCATTTGTAAGTCGAGGTGGACAGATTATAAAATCCTTTCCAATTCTTAGTGTCGGATGATTGAAACATTGATTATAAACGTCGGGCTTCCTACTCCCCTTTGGCTAAAAAGGCTATTGTCCTCGTTGCTTTATGTACACAGTGGACTAAAGTAGGAAGACTGAAGCATAAGAGTAGATTCTGGTAGGTCTCCGTTTCCTTTTAGGGGCATCGACTATAGGAGTCTCTCCTTTTTTCCACACAAGAAGATTTTTTAATAAAGACCTCCGTTGACAAACAAAGTCAGAGAGATTTTTATAAACCAGCGAAGGAGAAGAGTTTAATAACCCGCTAGCTCCAGGTTCCTGCCTCTCCAATCACTCGGCTACTCCCGGCTGTATCCTGACAGGAAATACTCTTCTGAACATAGTAATAGCAGAAGGATCAATTTCTACCCCCGGGTACCCGAGGAGAATTTATTCTGCATTATTTCGTATTTCAGCTGCCTCTTGCGCTTCTGCGCCCCAGCGGGACTGGAAAGCTGGCTGGCTGCTGGCTGCTCCTTTCTTGTTAAACTAATGAGTCAACGGAAGCGTTTTGTACTGGAGCTTTCTGGTCCCTGCGAAGAGGGAAGATGTGGGAGAAGGAAAGGACGGCCTTGTCCTGCTGGGTGGTCACGCAGCAGAAAAGCTAAAGGAGAAAAGCTAGAGAAAAACGTCCTTGTGCCTTTCTGTTTTAATTCTAAAAAATCCCTCTTGAACACCCCAGGGTCTCTCACAAAGCAGGAGCCGTCTCTCACCAAGAGCGAATGGCAAAAGCAGCTGACTCCAGAGCAATTCTATGTCACGAGAGAAAAAGGAACCGAACCGGTAAGCCGCGCGGGGGCTCATTTCGTGATCGGATGGGTGGCGGGAGGCGGGAGGGCGGCCGGGACAGCTCTTGCTACGGAAGCCAGAAGCCCCCTCATCCGCCTGCGCTCTGCCAGCCTGTCCCTCCTCCGCGCTGCTCGCTCTCAGGCCCCGCGGCCCATCCACTCGTAAGACACCCCGGCTGCCTCGCCCGCCTCTTCTGCCTCAGTGACCTTCCAGTTGCTCTGCTTCTCTCCCAGCTCTTGCCTCCACGCTGCCCCTGCCCCCCCCCACGCTGCCCCGCACCCCCACACCCCCACACCCCCCCACACCCCCGCCTCTTGCTTGGTGGACGGCGTGTGGCAGCCCCCGGCTGTTCTGGCTGCCATTCTCTATAAGGTTGCCAAAGAGGGGCGCCTGCGCGGCTCAGTTGGTGAAGCAGTTAAGCGGTTAAGTGTTTATCTTTGTCTCAGGTCATGATCCTGGGGTCCTGCTCATCAGGGAGCCTGCCTCTCCTTCTCTCGCTCCCCCTGCTTGTGCCTTGCATGCTCTCACTCTTTCTCTCTCTCTCTTTCTGTGTCAAATAAATAAAATCTTCCAAAAAAAAAAAAAATGGCTGCCAAATCCAACCGCATCCCTCCAATGCTAACAGTCCCTCAGTGGCTTCCCTCTACTTCCAAGGTAAAGAGAAAAGTTTACAAATGGCCCTGCAGGCTCTGCTCCCTGTCTCCTGCCCCTGTCCTCATCATCTCCACATTTGGACCACACTGCCATCTCTCAGCTCTCAGACACCCTGGGCTCCCTTCTCCCTAAGGCCCTTGAGCCCTGCATCCTTCTTCTCTCACCTCTTCTCACCCTGTTCATTCAGACCCACCTCTTAGCCCTCAGCCCCAATCCCACATGCTCAGGGAAGCCTTTTCTCAGTCCCAAGCCGGGCTTGCTTTTCCCGGCACTTGCCCTCCAGAGCATTTGCCATTGTTGGGACAGCCCTGGCCCCTAACAGGGTGCCTGGCTGGAGTCTGCACTCGGAGAGTAGATTTTTGTGAATACTGAATGAGTGCAGGCTGAGAGGCACAAACAGTATTTAAACGGCATTCAACAAGCTCAGCTTCCATTCATTTCTGGAAGGAATTGTCCTCAGTGGTTCCTCATTGTAGTTCCATTTTCCCAGCACAGCGTTTCTTCACAAGTCGTGTCTTAGACCCAAATAGAGCCATTGGACTAGAGCTGTTGGTCGTGGTTATTAGACGTTTTCGTTTGTGAAGCAGACCCCACGGAGTGGACCACAGTTGTTTTGCAAAGTTGTAGAGTATTTATATCTTTTCTTTAGCAGTCCCTGCAAAGGTCAGACCGTTGTCCATGTTGACGTGGCCTTATCATCATGGGGCACCCTCAGCTTCTCCGATGGTAAAGTCGTTAGGCCAGCAGATCCCAACAGAGTCTTGTAAAGTACTGGTATTTTTTAATAATCCTTCCTGGGGAAGGAGACACAGTCATTATTGCCGATGGTTGGGGGGCCGCGTGTGATGCTCGGCGCGCAGTTGGGTATATCTGGAGTATTTAAGCCGGCCCTTTCCCAGGGACACAGCCAGCCGGGGTTTGGTGTATAGACAGCGCCTGGAGATGAGCTCACAGATGTTGAGGGCAGTAAATCTGTGGGATTCGCAACCAGATGGCGCAGTACACTCTGCATTTGGCCATTTTACAAAACGAGCATCATCCATTATTTTAAGTAATGTTATAAATCCCTTTCAGTTGATCCATTTCCACGTGTAACTTTTCAGAATATTGCAGAACCCACTGGAAGCCTGGCTAAGGCAAGGGAAGGAACACATCTCAGATTTCTATTTGGTAACTCAAACTTGGGAATTCTGTTGCACGTGTTTTGCTCGGGCAGCAGTAAGAACGTGCACTCTACGAGCCACAGCGAAGCTGTGCGGCAGCACAGAGCTGGTAGCGTACCAGCTGCAAGGCAGCTCTCAGTAGAAGGGGTTTTCCTGCAGGCCTTCCTCCATGCATCCTACAGATCTGCTCTCCACCTGCTTCACTCTGCTCTGAGCTCTGGGAAGAATAACATTGCCCCCTTCCCTTCTGACCGGTGCTCAAGTTTGGCCAGTGGATGATGCTAGAAAGGTCAGAGGACACGAGGGGCGCCTGGGTGGCTCAGTCAGTGAAGCGTCTGCCTTCGGCTCAGGTCAGGATCCCGGGGTCCTGGGATCGAGTTCTGCATTGGGCTCCCTGCTCAGCAGGCAGCCTGCTTCTCCCTCTCCTCCCCACTCGTGCTGTCTGTCACTATCTCTGTCTCTCTCTCTCAAATAAAATCTTTAAAAAAAAAAAAAGGTCAGAGGACACAACAGAGAAATCGGGACCCAGGGTCCTCTAGCGCAAGCTGTAGCTCCCGCAGGCTGCCCTCACCGACAGGCTCTGGTCACTGCCCCTTCCTTTGTCCCACGGGCCTAGTAGGGGTGGGGTGTCTTCACCCTCCCTTGTTGGTTTCCATTGGCCCTGTCTCCACCTTTGTAAATCATTCTGTGTGAAATTATGTGCAAATCACCCCTTTGAGTGTGCCGTCTGTTTCTAACAGGTATGTTGTAGTAACCAGATCAAAGGAGGGAGAAGTCCCCTTGGTCCAGACAGACTGCCTTCGGGCCGCGGTGGCAGAATACCACAGACCCAGGGGCTTCAACAGTGGACACTTATTTCTCACAGTTCTGGAGGCTGGGAAGTCCAAGATCAAGGTGCTGGCTAGTTCAGTTCCTGGCTTTTCCTCCATCTCTATAACGTTAGCACCCAGACCAGCACTGGGTACACACCAGGCTTTCAAGTAAATACGAGAACGAACAACTGAGCTAGAACTTGAGTTTGGCTCTAAATAAATGCTAGGACTTCTACAGACTTGAGGTAGGAGGAGGGAGACATTAGGAAATCAGTCCAGGAGGTAGTGGGTAGATGTCCCTTCAGAAAATGCCTCAGCTAAGGACTCCTTTGTATTTATTTTTTTTTACCATGATACCTGTTGCCTGTTACTTCCTCTCTTCACCTGTCCCCCTGCAATGACAATATTGTATTTTGACTTTCGTCAGACTGGATCCTATGGTGTAGGCTTTCCAGATCAGCTTCAGGACAGGGAGCCCTTTGGCACGGGTGTCTCGCCAGCCCAGCTGGGAGGGGTGTGAAACTTTATGGCAGATGCCGGTTTGTGCCAAGGTTGGGGGCCAGCACCCAGGGGAACGGGCCATAAAAAGACCAGCTTACTACTGTTCAGGTGTCTGCAGCTAAGTTTAGAGTCTTTAAAGAGGGAAAACGTCCAAGTGTGCCCAGATGGTAGGCTCAGTGGGTTATTCTGAAATTGTCCATGATGCGGCTCACTGAAAACGTGCTGTTAATACTACCACCGGGAATGTGAATGTTTGACCTGTGAAACTGTTGGGTTGGGAAATCTAGAAAGGGCAGAAGAGTCCAGCTTATTTCCTAAGTCAGCTCTGTGACTTGGTGACCCGTTCTGGGCATTGGCTTCTCTTTCATCCCGTAGAACGGGACAGTGCTGGCCACCAGAGCCCGGTTATGGATCTTTCACGGTTGCCTGCGTGAGAGCTTTGTTGGGTTTTTTTTTTTTTTTTTTTGTCCTTTTAATTTACTTTAACAAAAGGAATTGGGCAAGAAGGTCTTTGTTTCTTTTTTTAACAATGAAATCCAGTTTTCAAAATAGCATTGTGAAAGGTACTGACTTGGCAGGCTCGTTCCTCAAGTCTCCTGTGTTGTTCTTGGGAGACCTTTGAAAACCTACGAACTCTTTAAGCCACGGTTAATGAAGTCATTTCATCGAAGTAGTAACTTCGGTACTGGGACAATCTAACTCATTATTTAAACATTTAGTAAGTATACCGTGTCCTAAGGACCACGTGAGGCATGTGAAAGGCACAACCACGAGCCCACAGAGCTCTGCTTTTCATGTATTTATATTCTATCTTTAATTGGAGATTTCAGAGTTTTTAGATAGTGGACTGGATTCCTATTGTATTAACTCTTCTGAGATGAAGACTGAAATCTTACACAATCCAGGGGACTGTTCTCTCACTTTTTCACGGACTTTGATGTTCTTGGATGAAAGGTGCTATATAAATACAAAGCATTATTAGTGTCATAAGTTGAATATTTAGCACAATAAAGGCTGGGTTGTGATAAGCCTGCAAGGCTGCTTCATTGGGTGGGTTAGAACTTCCTCTCCAGTGATATTTGCACTTTGTCAAATTAGTACAAAAATTCCTTTATTTGGGGACCGAATCTGGGGTTTAAATCTGCTGTATCATCTCCTGCTGGTGTTATGAGAAGCCTACAGCTGATATATCTGATTCACTTTCAGCCTTTCAGTGGGGTCTATCTGAACAACAAGGACTCAGGAATGTATCACTGCGTGTGCTGTGACAGCCCGCTCTTCAGGTAAGGATCGAGAGAGGTACTGAAGGACAACAGCCCTCCAGATTTCTTACAGCTCTGTCTCATTTGAAGCCTGGGATCAATACATGCCCATGTTGTTTTTAATTGCCCTCCTCATTTGCCATGGCTGCTATGAGGAGAGCTGTTTCTGTGAAATACTTGCCCGTCTTGATTATTTCCAGCATTTAGAGCAGTTAACGAGACTTCTTAGCCTGTATTCTTCTTCCTGTATCCCCGAGAAATAGCAAACAAGTAAAACTTCGTAGGCACCTTAAGATAATGCTATTAGAATATTTTCCCGGGAAAGTATTTAAAGAAATCTAAACCATAATAGTATTTGCTCGGCCATGTGATTAAAACTATATCTCTCCCAGGGAAAATGGGTTTATAATTTAATTTGGGAAATGTAGAATTTTATGAGGATAGATTCCCCACAGTGCTTGACAGTGGTGAATGCCGTGCCCTCTTCTATATAGCTAAAAGTAAATTTAATTGTCCCTTGATTTCAAAGCCTCTTTTAAGTCAATCAGGATCTGAAATCTCTCAACAAAGGCTTTTTTGTTTAGACATGCAGGAAACAGTCTTAAAAAAGTAGATTCGATGAAGAAGAAAGGAAAACATCTTTGAAGTCCTGTTTTCAGAACTTCAAAGATATTTTCCTTTCTTCTGCATCAACTCTAAATTGGTTTAGAATAAAATATAAATCAAGCCAGCTCTGTGAATCTTCCATTAGGCAGTGCTTCGTTACGTCCTCTGGGCTTGGAGCAGACTGGGCTTTCTTGGGCTGCTGGCTGCTAAGGCGGGTGAATTTGGAAAGCCAGACCCCGCCTGCAAGGATGAGGAACAATTAGGATTGATTTCCCTTCGTGCTTACGGAAGGGCGGGTCTTTGCTCAGATTCATTCACTATGTCAGTGGCTGGTGAGGAGACATCTACGATAGCAGTCGGCCCAGGATGGCCTGGGGAAAACTAAAAGAAGGAAGTTAATCTTAACAAAGTAAAATGTGGGACACATATTTCTGAGACATCAGTTGTTCCTTGACCTTTGGTTCTGTTAAGTTGGAGAAATAGGACCTTGAGATGGCCAACCTGCTTTTAGTCAAAAAAGGTATAAAGGACCGCCTTGGTACTGTGTGGTAACCAGATAGATGTTCTTCTCTGTCTCTGGACTGCGAAGACAAGAGCTGAGAAATGGTCCTTGGAAGAGCATTCTTCTGCTTCACATTCTTCATTTTTTTACTTCATTGGTATTCCGGTTTCTGCACTAGCAAAGTTGAGACCTTTTCCTACCCAGTGCCCACCATCCCCTCACCACAGCAGCCAGTCACGGACTCACAGAATGTTGGAGCAGGGAGGGACCTGAGACCAGAGCACAAAGCTCTGTCCAGTAGAAATTTCTACGATCATGGCAATGTTCTGTATCTGCTCTGTCCGATATGGTAGCCACTTGTGGCTCTTGAGCACTCAAAATGTTGCTTGAAGATGAATTTTTAAATTTTATTTCATTTTAACCAATTTAAACCTAAAAGCCCCCATGTGACCAGGGGCTACTGTTTTAGCACAATGCTTGTCCAAATTAGGAAAGTTGAGTTACCAACCATAGGTCACTGAGATAGCAAAGCAGCCAAGACTAACAGGAGAGCCAGCCAATTCTCCAAAAGCCCGTTTACCAAAGGCCAGTACACTGAGCTGCCAGTTCACCAACCTTATTTGTTTCTTTTCTAATCATTTAGTTTTAATTGGAAAGTTTCTATTTTCTTAGGGACTTTGGAGTAAGTTTCTGTTCCATTTTCCTGCTGCTGCTGCTATAACTGAGACTGGGAGAAATAAGAATATATTTACAAGAATCTTTTATGTTCCAGAATATACTCTTCTTACAGATGTATTTGTTTGTAGGAGAGATGGTATAGCAGAGTGGCTAGGGTGCTGCGGTGTACGTCCTGGCTCCATTGCTGTGTGACCTCAGGCAAGTCTCTTAACCAGTCTATGCCTTGATTTCCTCACCTGTAACGTCGTAGCAGGACAGTGGTACTGACTTCAGAAGCTGTTGAGGGGATCAGCTGAGTTAGGAAGTAACACACACGAGGGCCCCGTGTCACGCCTGGCACACGCCAAGCACTCAGTACATGTGGGCAGCAATTCTGCTTAGAGCCAGCTCCTTCTTCGGGCTATCTCTATGGATACATCTTTGATAATGAGGAATTCTTGTGACCACGTGGTAGTTAATGGGAATCTGTAAGTGGGGATGATATTCCTGAGCATGCGTCCCATTCAAGAGGAGAGTCTGAGGATTATATTCTTGTTTTGCCTCTCATTCTCCCCTCTCTCTCTGTCCCCAGTCTCCAGCCTTAATAATAGCGAGCAGGGGTGCAGGAAAAATAAACATGCCTTCAAATGCTTGTAGAGGTAGAGTCAAAATGAGGAGAAAAGGTGGTCAGCCGAGAAAGAGTCAGCTAGATGTGGGACCGCTGCCTCCGGGCAGCTGGGCTGCCTGCTGCCTGCACCACTGCCGTCACGCACGACCACCGTGGCGCGTGCTCCAGGAGACGCGCCTCCTCTCCAAAGCCGATCCAAGGTTCCCGGGTCAGGAACACTCTCAGGATGTTATCGCTCCCCTGGGGACTCCAGACTGTTGCTTTATTAACCTTGGAATCATGTGACTTTGCCCCTGCTTCGCGTGTTCCCCTTTCTTCTCCTCCCCCCCCCCCCCCGTATACCAGTTCTGGAAGTGTTTATTAAAAGCCACTGTCGGACCACATACTTCATGCTCCTACATCTCCTTAGGATAGAGGGAGTCTGAGAGCCTGATGTGACTTGCCTTCTTACGCACATCCGGATGTCCGACATGGTATAAGGAGCTAGGTAACATTGGTGAAAAGCCCTTTATGTGTTCCATTCCTCCAAATGAATGGAAATTCTTCTAAGATGCTAGAGTTGTCAGTTCTCACCAGGTGCCTCTGCTGTTGTTTGGGGGCTGTGGAATTTCCAGAAATGAAGAAAAACCAAAGCAAATAACCATATAACAAACATGCAAACACATAACAAAAAAACAAAACAAAACCAAAAAAACCACCTCTAAGTGTATATGACAAGAGATGATCCAGGATGGCTTTAGTTTTCCAAGGGAGAACCTTATAGTCTGCTAATCATTTAAATATGTATATTGGAACTTCCAACCGGCCTTAATGTTAGATTTCCCCTCCTAAATTATGTATGATGGGCCTCTCATATTACCTGGTAAAATCTCCAGAGTCTGTATATTGCATCAATAAAGATGTATCGTTTCCCATAAACATTTTAAATGACTTTTTATTAGTCTTAGATTCGTTCATTAAAAAATTTATTATATTCATAATTCTCCATCAAAATGCCTTTAATGATCACTAGTTACATGTTTCGTTAAGGGTGGAAAGGCTGTGATTAAAAAATACTTAAAATGTTTTTCCCTGGGCCAGGCTGGCTCAGATGAATAGTTTCGAACCCTTTCAAAAAGGGTTGCAAAAACACTTGGACCCACGGCTGCTCAAATTTCATGGATATCTGTCATTCGTAGTAATGATTTTTTTAAAAATGTAGCTGCTGACTTATGTACCATGTGCGTCTGACACCGTGCTAGTACAGTCTACCGGGAAAGTATGTCAGGTAATCCTCTCAGCAACCTTGTGAGGTAATAAGGCCATTACTGTTCTATCCGTGAGGTCACTGAGGCTTTAAAAGATTAAATAACTTGCCAAGGTCACACAGACGTATCAGAGCCTGGCTTCATGCCCAAACCTTTCAGAACTCAAGGCCCTTACGCCTCAAGGTTCTAAAATCCTGGTCCGAGGACCCCCGGAGTTCCTGGGACCTTTTTAGGGGATCTGCAAGGCCCTCTCTTTTCTAACTACATGCCCATGAGGCCACTTCCTCTTCCAGTACTTCAACGAAAATAATATTGCAGCAGATCGAACGCGGAAGCGCATCTGAAGAGTCGGTGGCCTTTCCTTGTTTAAGCTAGACATGAAAGGGGTTTGCAGAACTGTGAAACAATGCAGCTCTTCTCACTAAATGTTTGTTTCATTTTGGAGAATATAATTACCAGAAGAATAGGTTATTTATGTTACCGGGTAATAAATTTATAATTTTTAAAAATAACGTAGAAATGTTTTTAAATTCTGTTATAATTTCTAATTTATTAAGCATTGATATACATAATTCATGTAAAGAAAAGAGATCCTCAATAATTTTTTAGTATAAAGCAGTCTTGAGATGAAAATGTTTGAGAATGACTGCATTCCACTGGACTTTCTGCTGGGGTTTGTGCTCTAAACTGAGCTTCTGTGTTCGTAGTCTAGGGATTTGATTATTTGCCACTTTTCCTTCTCTTTGCTCAGCTTTTTGGGGGTTTTTGTTTTTGCAGAGTTTACAATGCACTTCTCTCCCCCTTCCTTAGAGAGAGAGAGGGAGAGCCGCCTCCCTGCCATTACAAAACTTTCACTCTTTCCCTAGTGCCACTTAAGGGAGCTGCCCTTCAAAGCACTTGGAGAGCGGGTCTGTGGCGAGTGGCTTCATTTGCTGCCCTCCCACTCCTGTGGTCGGCGCCTCTGGCCCTCTCCCACCTCAGTGTCATTAGTTCCTGTGGGACTTGCACGGCAGGGACTGGCTCAGATGCCCCGGCCTCTGGACTAATTATCACCGTGCACGTTCACAAGCACTAACCTTGTGCCCCAAGAGCATCTCCGTAAATCCTCAAGGCATCCCCCTAACATAGGTGCTTTTATCCGCGTGCTACCGATGAGGTCTGGAGCGGGTGCGGAGCTGCCTGGCGTCACCCGGCTAAGAAATGGCAGAGCGGCTTTGGAATCCCTGCAGGCAGGCAGGTAACCCGAAGGTCCCGCAGCCGACAGTGGGCGTTTCATCAGGCCTCACGCTGCTGGGCCTAGACCCTCATGCCCTCCTGTGACCACGACCGTCTCATTTCCGTTTCCCCCTTTACTGCATTTAGAGCCCTCGGATTTGATCTGAGTTTCCTAATATGCATCACAGGTCACAAAGCCCCTAGTGTTTTTCGGTCCCTGTCAGACATGGAGAGAGAAGCCTCCAGCATCAAGGGAACAAGAGATCCTTTGACGGTGATGAGACGTGTAAACAGTGAAAGTGCAGTGGGTGAAGTCCCCATGGAACGGATTGCTCCTGTAACTGGCCTTGAGATCTGGCAGAGGAGAGAGGGGACCAGACCCTGCTTGGTAGAAAAATGAGTTGGGGCATAAAATGCTCTTTGTATGTTAGTAACGTCTCAGCAACTGCCGGGTGCGGGATGTCTTCCACAGTTCCGAGAAGAAGTACTGCTCCGGCACTGGATGGCCTGCGTTTTCGGAGGCGCACGGGACATCCGGCTCCGATGAAAGGGACACGGGCATTCTGAGACGTGTGGACACCTCGTTAGGATTAACTCGCACCGAGGTTATCTGCAAGCAGGTGGGGTGTTTTGTGTTGTTTTGTCTGTTTGGTTTTCCCCGTTGCCGCCCCGGCACAGGTGCCACAGAGAGCGTTTGTGGTGTGAAAACATGGGAGTACTTTTGTCACTGCAACACGGGGGGTTTCTACACTTGCTGCCTCTGATCCCTCTCTCCCATGATTCTGGGCTCCGTAAGGAAGAGAAAGAACTTTCCTGAGCCACTCTGAAATAGCCTTTCCTGGTTCGAGCCTTCCAGAGATGGGCCAGAGTGAGGGTCTGAAAGAAGGAGTCGCCCTGCACGTTGTTTTGAATGCGGACAGGCAGCAGGACGGCCCAGGGTGCTGGGCACCTCTCCGCCTCCTTCCCACTCTGCAGCGTGTCACCAGCAGTCAGAGGGACACTGCAGGTGATAGCGGCACGGGATTCCTTCTGCGGGTCTGGTAGGGGACGGTGCCTTAAATCCAGGCGACACGTTCATTTTTGTATCCTTGGGTGCTCACTTTTTAGTTTTTTAAAACACCAGAGGCAAGCAGATAAACAGCCTGTCTTATCATCAGCAAAAACCATATACTACAGTACCTGTAACATTATCGAATACTTACCTAGGAGTTGTATTAATGCTCTACAAGCATTGTATCAATTAATCATCACAACAGCTTTATTAAGTAGGTATAATTATTTGTCCCCATTTTATAGATGAGTAAATCAAGGCCTAAGTTAAATAACTTGCTCACATTCTCGCTGATAGCTGTTTACCGCTACTGTGCTCTGCATTCTTTTTTTTTTAAGATTTATTTACTTACTTGAGAGAGCGAGAACATGCCCTCATGACTGTGGGAGCTGGGGGGAGGGGCAGAGGGAGAGAATTTCAAGCAGACCCCCCACTGAGCGTGGTTCCCAACTGCGGCTCAATCTCACGATGACCCATGAGATCATGACCTGAGCCAAAACCAGGAGTCGAGCGCTCGCCACCCAGGCGCCCCTGCATTCTTTCATTTCTTACGTGCATTCTGATGCGATGGACTTTTTCCCCACGCAGACGTCAAACACCAGAGTGGGGTGGCCATGTGGGGTTCCCCTGTCTAACTTCACATAAAGAACTTTGTCTCAGTGGAGAAATGACAGAGGCTTCTCTACTTTGCAGTGTGAAGCCCATCTTGGCCACGTGTTTCCTGATGGCCCCGGGCCTACTGGTCAGAGGTTTTGCATCAACAGTGTGGCCCTGAAGTTCAAACCAAGGAAACACTGACTGTCTCCAAGGATCCCTTTCCCTCGCCACTGCTCCATTTACACGCTCAATTTTCAGTTTATGTGAATGACTCGTTTTATTTACTACCAGACTAAGCTAATTTTGCTGCTGGCAAGCAAGTCCCAGCTTCTGTAATTGACTTACCTGGAATCAGCCCAGCCCGACTCCAGCTTGGATGGTGGAATTTCACAGAATGACAGAGGGGCAGCCACATTTGACTTCTGTAGGCTTTGCCTGGAACCAGAGTGCATGACTCTTTGGGGACATTAAGAAGCCAATGGACTACAAGCCAAAAAGTTCCTACAAAACTACCCTGAACTTCCCATTGCGTTAAGTCCTTTGTGGACATACATAGGTGAGGGATCAAGAGAAAAGAGGAAGGAAATACAGGATTAGAGTAATCAACAATCCCAGCATTGAAAGAAGTACCAAGGACTGGGATTATGGAAGAGCAGCATTTGGGAGGCACACACGGCGATCAGTGGGATGCATGATTCTTTTTCAAAATTTTAAATGTCTTGAACATTCTGGTTTCATCTTTTCTACTGGCAAATAAGTTCCAATGGGAGTTTGTTAGATTTCTGTGGTAATGCATAAAAGTGGCTACAAAGTTAAGCTTTAAATGTTCAAATAAAATATTTAGTAAAGTTTTCTGTGTGCTTTTTGTCTGAGCCTATGAATTTGCTCTTTTATAAAAACAACTCTACGGGGCGCCTGGGTGGCTCAATTGGTTAAGCTCTGCCTTTGGCTCAGGTCATGATCCTGGGATCCTGGGATCAAGCCCCACATTGGGCTCCCTACTCAATGGGGTGTCTGCTTCTCCCTTTTCCTCTGCCCTGCTCCTGCTCTCTCTCTCAAATAAATAACATATTTAAAAATCTGGAATATTTTTAAAAAATCAAAATCAAATACCCAAAAAAATTAGATTACATGGTAGGAGGCATTTGGTTATACCAACACTAATAGGAACTCAACTGTTTTACAAATTGAGAGTCTTGAATAATTTGCTATTGAAAGCATTTAAATTATTTGAGACATAATGGACAGAAAGGAAACTTAATTATTCCAGTTTTACTCCTTATTAGCTTGTAATGCATTATGCAGCTCTTTTAGTGGTTACCTTGGAAATAACAACATGCATTCTAAACTTGTCACAGTCTTATAAAAATTAGTACTTTTTGCTACTTCTCCAAGAATGCTAACCTCAAAACACTTTAACCCCATTAACACCTTTCCATATTTTGTGTTACTATCCCTATGTATTTAATTTAACACGTTTTATTTTTTTTAAGAGTTTACTTATTTGAGAGAGAGAGAGAGCAGGGCGGAGGGCTAGAGGAAGAAGCTGACTCCCCACTGAGCAGGGAGCCCGATGTGGGGCTCCATCCCAGGACCCTGGGATCATGACCTGAGCCGAAGGCAGACGCTTAACCAACTGAGCCACCCAGGCGCCCTTTACACATGTTTTAACCCCTACAAGTTATTATTAATTTATATGTCAATTTTTACTTACATTTACCTTCATTTTTGCCCTTTCTGTTCCTCCTTATTTCTTCCCGAAATCCTATGTTTCCCTGTGGGATTATTTTTTTCTGCTTCAAGAACTCCCTTTTGTTTTAGTTCATGATTACTAGTGATGAATCTTCTGTTTTTTTTGTTGGCAGAGAAATGTATTTATTCTTCTTTGAAATGTTTAAAGCTTTATTGAGGAAAAGTTGACATACAAAAAAGTTGCACATATTTAATGTATAAATTTTGATGAGTGTTGTCTCCTTTCATTTTGGAAATATTTTCCCTGGGTATAGAATTCTAATTTAGAGAAATTTTCTTTCAGCGTTTTTGAAGTTTTGTTCCATTGTCTTTGGCTTCCATCATTTTCTCTGAGAAATCAGTTGTAAGTGCTATTGTTGCTCCTTTGAAAGCAGTGTATTCCCCTCCCCAACCCCAGCTATTTTGATAAATTTCTCTCTTTTTTTTTAATTTTCAGCAGTTTCTGTTGTGCTCTGGTGTGGTTGTCTTTGTATTTATTGTGCTTGGGGTTCACTGAGTTCTTTGAATCTTGGGTTGATACTTGCATTAAAAAAATAAAATATTAAGTAACATATTGACTAAGGGCCACAATGCAATTCTGACGCTAACCACCCAAACTTAGCACCCACGCCACAGGTGTGGGGCACAGTCCCCCACAAGACTCCTCTCGTGTCCATTGCCAGCCGCACGTCAGGGCTCCCTAGGTTACTCGCACTTCCGACCAACTGGCTACAAATTCAGAGGTGCTCCTCTGACCTCCCTCAGCTTCAGTAATTCCCTAGAATGACTCACAAAACTCAGGCAAGTGCTATACTTATTATTACAGTCTATTCTAAAGGATACAAATCAAGACCAGTCAGTGAAGAAACACATAGTGTGAGGTCCCGACACTGAGATTCTGTGCCCTCCCCCCGTGGAATGAGGTTGCATCACCCCTGAAGCACATGGATATGCTCAGCAACGAGGATGCTCACCAGAGCGTTACTGTTCAGTGTTTTCTGGAATTTCATTACATAGGCAGGTTGATTGAATCACGTGAATGAACTCAATCCCCATGCCCCCTTCCCTACTCAGAGTTAGGGAGGTCGGGCTGATAGCACGTGGCTCAAAGCCACAGTCCTCTAGTCACGTGGTTGGTCTTACCATGATCAGACCCCATTGGGGTCATCTTAGCATAAACTCGGGTGTGGTCCAATGGCCCTTCGTGAATAAGAAAGATGCTCTTACCACTCAGGAATTTCCAAGGGTTTAAAAGCTCTACCTCAGGAACCCAGAACAAGGAGGAGACAAATTCTCTATTATGTGACATTTAAGAAATAACACGACATATCAAATATTATAGGATATCGTTAGTACTATATTCATAGCCTTAAATGCTTTTCTTTTTTATAAAAGAAAGTAAATGAAGTAAAAATTCACTTAAAGAAGTTAGAAAAAAGAATAAGGTAATCTTAGTAGATAATAGAATAAAGAAATGACATATTAGGAGGAGACAATGAATTAGGAGAGAAATTTATTAAAGTAAACATCAAACAAAGGAGTCTCTGGAAAACAACACCATAGAGCAAACTTCCAGTAGCTTTAATCAAGAAGAAAGAATATCCATCTGAACTAGAATAGAAATGAAACGTGGGTACAAAAACAGATACAAGACATTTTTAAATTGTTAACACATGCTCTGTAGAGCTCAACTGAGAAATAGAGACGAAACATGTGGGTTCCTTTTTTCACTGAAGTAGAGTCGACATACAATATTAACGTCAGTTTCAGGTGTGTAATATAGTGATTTGACAATTACATACATTACAAAACCCTCACCAGAGCTCAGTGCCGTTACCATCTGTCCTGACACAAAATTACTACAGTATGATTGACTATATTTCCCATGCTGGGCTTTTCGTCCCTGTGACTGACTGACTTTATAACTGGAAGTGTACAGTTCTTGATCCCCTTCACCTCTTTCGTTCATCCTCCCATCCCCCTCTGCTCTGGCAGCCACCCATTTGTTCTCTATTTGTATGAGTCTGTTTCTGTTTTTCGCTTGTTTGCTCATTTATTTAGTTTGTTAGATTCCACAGATAAGTGAGATCCTATGGTGTTTGTCTTTATCTGACTCGTTTCACTTAGCGTAATACCCTCTAGTTCCATGCATGTTGTTGTGAATGACAAGATGTCATTCTTTTTTACGGCTAAGTTAATATTCCTCCCTGTGTGTGTGTGTGTGTGTGTGTGTGTGTGTGTACACACCACGTCTTTATTCATTTACCTCTCAGTGGACACTTGGGTGGCCTCCATATCTCGGCTGTTGTAAATAGTGCTGCAATAAACATAGGGGTGCCTGTATCTTTTTAAATTAGTGTGTTCATTTTCTTCAGGTAAATACCCAGAAGTGGAATTACTGGATTGTATGACATTCCCATTTTTAACTTTTGAGGAACTTCCATACTGTTTTCCATAGTGGCTGCACCAGTTTACATTCCTTCCAACAGTGCACAAGGGTTCCTTTTTCTCCACATCCTTCCCAACACTTGTCTTTTTGATACCAGCCATTCTGACTGGTGGGAGGTGATGTATCGTTGTGGTTTTGATTTGCATTTCCCTGAGGATTAGTGATGTTGAGCATCTTTTCATGTGTCCGATGGCCATCTGGATGTCTTCTTTGGAAAAATGTTTAGGTCCTCTGCCCATTTTTAATTCGATTATTTATTTTTTGGCATTGAGTTGTATGAGTTATTTGTATATTTTGGATATTAACCCCTTATTGGATATATGATTTGCAAATATCTTCTCCAAGGCAGTAGGCTGCCTTTTTGTTGAAATGTATGATTTCTGTAGAAAATATTCAATTATCAAATTGCTGTGAGATCTTTAAAAAAAAAAAAAGAATTTATTTTTAAAAGTAATCTCGGCACCCGACATAGGGCTCACACTTAAAACTCGGAGATCAAGAGTGGCATGCTGTACTGACTGAGCCAGCCAGGCACCCCAAGATCTTAATATCTGAATAGACTAATGTGCATAGAGAAAACTTTAGAAATTATTCGTAGCTGCCTCTCAAAAATAACTCTGCACCTGGAGAGTTTCATGAGTGACTTCCTTCCAACCTCCAATAATGCATATGCCATATACACAGTAGATTTAGTATTTGCAAAACTAACACAAGGATGACATTAAATCCTCTCAAAAGTAGAGCATAACATAAAGGAAGGAGATATATAAGCCAGTTTTACCTAAGAAAGTAGATGTGGGAACAATAAGCAAATTACTAACAAAATGAATTTAATAGGCTATTAAAAGAATAACGTTGCTTTCACTTGGATCAGTATGAACAATTAGATTCCTTGAAGGGCCCTCCAGTGCAAGATAAAACAACCTGCCTGAAACATACTGATTTTTTGAATTATACCACTAACCTACAAGACATAAGAGAAAACTTCAAGACATGTTGGGGGTGGTGAGGGCAGGATTCTAACAGGAACTGAGGGCCCTACACATTCAGAGAAGACTGGGCTGTGCGGATGTGGGGAGCAGTTAAGCCAACATCACTCGTCCATTCAAATACTGATTCAACAAATATTTAAGGGGTACTTGCTGGTCGCTGGGCTCTTTTCTAGTTACCACAGACACAGATGAAATCTCTGAGCTCCTGCCCTCCTTTGGAACTACTCGAGTCTGTAGTGAGGAGACCAGTGTGGCTGAAGAAGAGTGAGTGAGGAAAAGAATAATATACAATGACCTCTCTGTTTTTTTCCAATACGATGAATGAAATGGAGATGTATTGGGGACACCAAAATTTGGAACAAATAATAATAATTAGAATCATGGAATAAAAATTAGAATAATAATTAGAATTGGAAATTGCAGGGAAGCCGGGGAAGCAGGGCTGCTTTTTGTAGGGAGAGCTCCTCCTTGCTGTTCTCTGATTTTCTCCTTAGTGTGTGTGTATTCCTCTGAAGCATGTCTTCACGCTGATCAAAGGGTCTGAGTGGTTGGGTTGGCTGTAATTGCATTTAGGGAAGGAAAGGGGCACCTGGGTGGCCCAGTCAGTTGAGCGTCTCAGGTCATGAACCCGGGGTCCTGGGATCGAGCCCTGCATTGGGCTCCCTGCTCAGGGGGGAGTCTGCTTCTCCCTCCACGCCTCCTCCCTGCTCCTGCATGCATGTTCGCTCTCTTTTTCTCATTCTCTCTCTCTCAAATAAATAAAAATTAAAAAGAAAGGAAAGGATGGAGCAGACACATGTCACATCGCCACCAGCGCATACACCCTGTCCTGAATCGTGAAGTTAGGGTTAGCTTAAAAACCGAGTCGAAAACGCGCCCTGGTAGGCACTCGCACTCTCACGAAGGTGTAAACCTCAGTCTGAAGGCTGGCCGATGACTCTGAAGGTGTCCTTCCTGTCGTCACGGGCGTGTTGGACACACCATTGGTCTGAGGGGTTTTAGAGGCCTGTTCCTTATAGATTTGTTGAATCATATTGTACATAACACTGTAGATTAAAAAAAGAAAGAAAGCCCAAGGACGTTTCTCAAAAGTTATTGGCTGTGGCTTGATCCTGCCCTGGCATAAGCCATAAACAGCATTATCCATCCCCCCTGACGCAAGGGTGACTTGAACACGACATCTTGCCAGTGACCTTCAGAGTCCCAGGTCTACTGACCCACTAGCATGGTGAGGTGGCCCACGAGCCACCACGGCACTTGCAGACTCCAGCCAAAGGTCATTTTCTCAAGACACCAGCAAGTGAGGAATCCTTTAGAGAATGCGTCCGTTCACAGGCTTGCTTTCTCCCTCCCCGTACTCCTCTCCCCGTACTCTCCGACCTGTCTCCCATCTTAGAACACACTAGCACAGGGTCCCCCGAGTCTAGCTCCGGGAGCAGCGCTGCGGGGTGGCCTTTGTGGCCGGCTGAGAGCTTCTGCTCACTTCAGGGGTGAAAAGGGGGCCTCCCCCAGGGCCGCATCCCTGCCTGTGTGAGGGAGGGGGTTTGTACCTGTGACGTTATCCAAGACAAGGTCCTGGAGTGTTGGAACGGGATGACCTGAAGTGAGACTCTTTATCCTCCTCCCAGAGAGTTCTGAACAAAAGAATAATTCCTGTTACATTTAGATGCCAATTATCAGGGAGGGGGTAGGAAGAGAAGAGGGTGGAGGGAACATTCGGAGTAATCGGAGTATTTGGCTGATTGGTAACTGTTTACAGCTTGTTTCTTTCTAGTGCGTACCCCTTGAAATCATTTTCTTTGTAAATGTTAAAAGCCATATGAAAAAAAAAACCTATCTTGATTACTCTTCTTTGTATTTCAATCAGCAGTATGTCAGCCTCTGAACAAACTATAATTCCTTCACCGTGCCTGTTGAGGGGAACATTTAGACCGCATTTAAAAAAAAAAAAATACCTTGGTACGGGTCTCAAGAAAATTAGCAATTAAAATAATCTATTTTCTGCGCTTCCCTATCAACACAGCCGCTTGATTGAATTCGCAGCCTCGGGCACGGCTTTGCTCAGGGGCCTTGTCTTGCCCGATTCCGAGCTGCTGGAATCCCCGGAGGCATCTGAAGTCTGGGGAGGCAGCGCCCGGTGGTCCCGAATCTATTAGCGCGTCCTTTATTTTAGAACCGAACTTGATGCCTTTTCCAGAAAATATGCATCTCGGGGTCACCGGGACTCCCCTCAAATCTCTCCCAGGCGGGACTAAAGAAGGCGCCTGGCCAGGGCGGGAGCCCTCAGGAGACCTGCTGCTCCTGTGTCCTCCCGCCCGCACCCCCAGCCACAGCCTGCGCTTCCCCCAAAGACACTCTTCCCAGCACCGACCATGCTACGGAGAGAAGAGAATGAAAAGTCCCCGGGGCCAACCCCAGCGGCTTTTACCGGTAAACAACCTGAATCCTAGACAGACTAAACTAGCTAGTGATGGCCGTGGCACCCCAAGGTTCCTGAACCCCATGCCCGTTTCCCCCCCGCGCCCACCCCCCCTGTGGTCTTGATGGGTGGAAATAGGCTTGGGTGGTTTCTGTCGTGGAAAAAGCGAGATGTTCACCTAGCACAACAGTTTGGATGTGATCCTGATTTCAGGCAGAGGAAGAGACTTGAGGACTTCTCAAGGTCAAGGTCAGGCCCAAGAGTCTGAGAGCTCCAGGAAATGTGGTAGGGCTCCGTATAAGTGGGCGGCCATCCCGCACGGCCTCGTTGCCCGCCCTCCGCAACCTTCCCGGAGCCAGGACACCCAGGCCTGCGGCAGGGCCAGCCCTTTCTGAGGGGGGAAAGTCACCACCTCACTGGTCAGGAGGCACCGGCTCTCACACCCCCACGGGCAGCTGATGCCGAGATTTTGCAGCCCGAGTGCCTCTCTGGCCGCACCCTTGTCCCTGCAAGTACTCCAACGGGTGTAGGAGCAGGGGATGCCAATGGCAAGGGGCAGGGTGGCCTGGGCAGGGGACTGACACTGAGAAGAGCCCGCAAGACAAGGTGCAGCAGAGAAGAAACATCTCCAACAGGAACTAAGCCATGGCATCTGGGTCCTGAGTCTGGGTCGGGAATGGAGGGGAGGGTCCCCTTGTAGAGCCCCTTGGGTGACCACTTCTGCCTTGCCTAAGACATTCGTCATCCCTGGAGCCTAAGCTCAGCTGTCATTCCGGGATCAGAACAATGACTGCATGGACAGAACCCTCCCTGGGGCCTCCTCCCTTGGGCAATCCAGAAGCAGACGGGGCTGGGAGGAACAGACGGACGGTCCGCCATCGCCAACGCACATGGAGACATGGTTACCACAAGACTGTCTACAAACTGTCTTCAGTGGGCCGGTGAGGCCTAGACTAAACTCAGTTCAGCGACACTTCCAGAATGTCCAAGCTAAGCATCGCAGGGCTTTGCCATGAACAGCAAGCCCCCAGGGCCCAGGGACCCCCCAACCACCACCTATCAGGACACGCTTAACAAAAGTGCCTCGGGCTCATTCTAAGACAATCAGGTTGATAATTTATGATTCAGAATAATCAATTAATGAAAATGATAGTAAAAAAGCAATAAATATTTAAAAACGTCAACCTTTTATAAGCCTTTAAGCATTTTTTTCACTTCTATGATTTTTTTTTTTAATGTAGGAGTGCTTGCATGAGAATTGCAGTATTTATGAGTCCTAGGACTATTTTCTGAATTTATGTATTTTCTTTTTAGAAAATTGTTTCCAAAGTGGGGCATTTTTTCCTAATTCATTTCAATCAGTATGCTTACTCTGCTTGACAGTGCTTTCTGTGAATTTAAAATTTCCTCTTCGGTTCTAAGTAAATCTCTGAAAGAATATTGATCAACACTAATCTTTCATATCCCTGTTATTTGTATTGCTAATGTGTGTGCACTCCAGGATTATTGGTGTTTAAATGCATCTTGTAATATTGGCTACTGCCTGTTATTTTGCTTTCCAAGCGGATACGAGTTCATCTCCAGTGAGGAATTCCTGCTTCCCTGTTACAAATTGTGTGCTCTGCCCGAGTGCCGGCGAGATGGGAGGCCGTGCCCACGGGAGGGGACAGGGGGCCAAGCAGATGCCGGCGGGGTAACCCATGTTCCCGCCCCGGCCTGCCCACCACGGTATTTGTTTCATGGAGCAGAGGATGGCCTCCGCTCTGCTTCTGGCCCCTGGCAGGGGGTTTCAACCATCCTAGGAAGGAACCCTTTTCATGAACATCTCTGTTGGATTCTAGAGAAGCACACTGAGCTCTTCAGGACATTCTTGAGGAGAATGGCCCAAGATGAGGGGCAGAGGGAGGGAGACGGGAGAGCGCAGTGGCGGGGGCAGCCATTTTTCCGGCCTCTTCGGATATCCCAGCCGTGTCCTGCTGCCTCCAGGATCGGTGGCCGGGCCGTGGTCAGCGTGTGGTCAGCTCAGAGCCCGCATGCACCCAGCCCCAGCCCCAGCGATGCGTCATGGCCGCCAGCAGGGCCCACGAGCGGCAGAGCTGCCCGGAGACAGGGGCCGGCAACCAGCCATGCTGACTGCCGCTGATGCCTGGTTGGTGCTGCCCCCAAGGACCCTTTGCAGACTCCCCCAAGTAACCGGAGACATAAGGATCGCTATGTCCCTTTTAAAGTATGTTTAGGGAGCCCCAAACTATTGTAATCTGGACATGAAAAATGAATAGGGGGCGCCTGGTTGGCTCGGTCGGGTAAGGGTCCGACTCTTGGTTTCAGCTCAGGTCATGATCTCAGGGTTGGGAGATCAAGCCCCGCATCAGGCTCCATGCTGGGTGTGGAGCCGGCTGAAGATTCTCTCTCTCCCTCTCCCCCTAAAAAAAAAAAAAAAAGACGGGGACTTCATATTGTAGCCATAGGCTAGTGAAGCCTGGATGTACCCTGTAGACCTATGATGGTTATAAAGCTAAATTAAAGAGAAGATTAGCCAGGCAAAACATTTCTTCCCTCTTTATTCTAATTTTGATAGTAAAAACTGACATTAAAAATTAATTCAGTTATGGGTTCCCGGGTGGCTTAGTTGGTTGCCTTTGACTCAGGTCATGATCCTGGGGTCCTGGGATCAAGCCCCGAGTTGGGCTCCCTGCTCAGCGAGAGTCTGCCTCTCCCTCTCCTTCTGTGCTCACTCTCTCTCTCTCAAGTAAATAAATAAAATCTTTAAAAAAATTAATTCAATTAAAACTTCACTGAGATATTGCTCACCTATGAAATCGGCAAAAGTCCAAAAATTTGCTGACAGCCTCTGCTGACAAGACTGTGGAGAAACAGGTCTCGCGATACAGAATGGCACAGCCAATTTCAGGACACTTGGACGATATCTACCAGAAAGCCTACAGCCGCCCTTTGACCCGGTAATGTCATTCCTAGGAATTGATCCCAAAGATACCTTGGCAAGACCGCGCAAGGGTATTCACGGCAGCGCTGTTAGTGAAAGCAAGACTGGAAGCCGTCCAAATGCTCTTCAGTAGGGCGATGGGTGAGTAAGCTGTGCTTGGGCACACAGGGAGGACTGCCCAATTATAAAAAGAAGAGTTGGGACGCCTGGGTAGTGCAGTCGTTAGGCGTCTGCCTTCGGCTCAGGGCGTGATCCCGGTGTTCCGGGATCGAGCCCCACATCAGGCTCCTCCGCTATGAGCCTGCTTCTTCCTCTCCCACTCCCCCTGCTTGTGTTCCCTCTCTCGCTGGCTGTCTCTACCTCTGTCAAATAAATAAATAATCTTAAAAAAAAAAAAGAAAGAAATGAAGAGTCTATATGCTATTCTGGGATGATCTTCGGGATATATTGTTAAGTGAAAAAAAGCACAGTGGAGAAAAATGTGGGTAGTATCCTACTATTCATCTAATAAAGAGGGAGACTTCTCCAAATACACCTTCCTTTGTAAATTTGCTTTGGAAACTATGATAATATTTTACATAATTTTAAAACAAATTCAATTTTAAAAAGCAATCCCCCGGGATGCCTGAGTGGCTCAATCAGTTAAGTATCTGACTCTTGATTTCAGCTCAGGTCATGATCTCAGGGTTGTGAGATTGAGCTCCGTGTGGGGCTTTGTGCTGGGTCTGGAGCCTGCTTCAGATTCTCTCCCTCTCTCTCTCCTTCTGTGCCCCCCACCTCCCTCCACCTCTCCACTTGCATGCAATTGTGCACCCTCTCTCAAAAAAAAAAATGAGATAGGGGCACTTGGGTGGCACAGTGGTTAAGTGTCTGCCTTCGGCTCAGGGCGTGATCCCGGCATTATGGGATCGAGCCCCACATCAGGCTCCTCTGCTATGAGCCTGCTTCTTCCTCTCCCACTCCCCCTGCTTGTGTTCCCTCTCTCGCTGGCTGTCTCTATCTCTGTCGAATAAATAAATAAAATCTTAAAAAAAAATAAGATAAAAATTAAAAAATAAAAAAGCAATCCCCAAGTCATCAAGACCAAAGTGAAACAGTGCACCTAACTGTATCACGTTAGTGGCATAACTACACAGAGAGGCACAGTTTGAAGTGATTCTAAAACATGACAATTTGACTGTATATCCATAATGGGCTGTTCCCTAGGACCAAAAAAAACCTGCAAAAGAAGAAAAATTAAACTATTTTCCGTATCATATTTTCAGCATCTCAGTAATTATGTTGGTGTCATTGGGAACTGGGATTTTCAGGATGGAACAAAGGAGAAACCCATGGAAGATGGATAAGGTTGGGTAAAGACCCTGTAGTTTTCAATGTGAGTGGGAAATAACAGTATGTAATCATATTAAACTCCTTATCTTTTTATCTTTATCCTAACTCTATGGATAGAGTGTGCTCTCTCTTTCTCTGTCAAATAAATAAATAAAATCTTAAAAAAAGATAAAAATCCATTAGTCCACTTTTTAAAAAAATATTTTATTTATTTATTTATTTATTTGACAGAGAGAGGGGGAGAGAGCACAAGCAGGGGGAGCAGTACGCAGATGGAGAGGGAGAAGCAGGCTCCCCGATGAGCAAGGAGCTCTATGCAGGGCTCCATCCCAGGACTGTGGGGTCATGACCTGAGCCGAAGGCAGACACTTAACCAGCTGAACCACACAGGCACCCCCATTGGCCCATTTTTGAGGGTATTAGGTAACCAAGTAATTATTTTGAAAAGTGCCTGCTATATAGCCAGAATGTTTGTGTCCCCCCAAAATTCATGTGTTGAAACCTAGCGCCCAATGTGATGATAATTGGGGGTGGGGCCTTGGACAGTACTTATGTCTCAAGGGTGGAGGAATTATGTCCTGAATGGGACAGGTGCCCTTCTAAGAGATGCCAGGGAGCTCCCTTCCTGCTTCTTCAAGATCCAGGAATGGGCCTTCCCAGACATCTAATCTGCCAGCGCCTTCATCTTGGAATTCCCAGTGTCCAGCAGTGCGAGAAATGAATTTCTGTTGTTTATAAACCAACCAGTCGACTGTATTCTGTTGTAGCAGTCCACATGGATTACGAGACTGGCAGGTAAAACAAGGCCTCAAGCACCGATCCTGCCTTTCCTATGGGGGCTGTATTCGGGGCCAGTCAAATCCCTGCTTTTGGTGAGGTTTCTCTCTAAAGAGGTAAGCCAGATGATACATAGATGTATCGTGCTGCACTACCATTTTCCAGTCCTTAATGGAAGGATGGCTCCAGGTCATCATCATCAAAAAAGAGAAACATGGGGCGCCTGGGTGGCTCAGTCCTTAAGCGTCTGCCTTGGGCTCAGGGCATGATCCCAGCGTTCTGGGATCGAGCCCCACATCAGGCTCCTCCGCTGGGAGCCTGCTTCTTCCTTTCCCGCTCCCCCTGTTTGTGTTCCCTCTCTCGCTGGCTGTCTCTTTCTCTGTCAAATAAATAAATAAAATCTTAAAAAAAAAAAAAAAAGAATTCTTTAAAAAAAAAAAGAGAAACAAGCCTTAATCTTACCCCACAATTCCACACTGAATCTGGTGACCTTCTGACAGCTGACCTAGTGTCCCTGGTCCTGCCTCCAAGCAGATGAGCTCCAGTGCAGCGTTTCTGAGGACGAGGGAGAAAAACATTTCCTCCCCCGTTCTGATGGTTCCCGAGAGTGCGCCACCTGCCGGGCACTCTGCTGAATATTTGCTGTCTATCATCTCATTTAATCTCCGCAACAACCCTATGAGACGGGTATTGATACTCCCATTTTACAGGTGAGGAGTTAAAGTGGCCAAGTTGAGATTCAAACCCAGGTCTTTCTGATTCCAAAATCTATGTTTTGGGCACAACTTTATGTATAACGTGGACCCTCTGCCTTCATCACATTGTGTGTCATGGATCCAACATCCCCGGTCCGTGTTCCAGCGAAGATCCCAGCCGGAAAACTGCTGCCCCCACCCCCCCGAAGCGGCCGAGCCAGCCCAGCTCCGCCCCTGTCCCGTGATCAGCTGCGCCGGGCCCATCACTGTGAGGTCGCTTGGACGCAGGATTCCTAGGCCACTTGAAAGGTAAAACCCGAACACAGGAAGCGGCAAGAGGAGTTCGGACATGAAAACCAGTCAGCTCATAAAAATGTGGGGGGATTGAGAGAACACAGCTGCTGCTCCCCCCCTCCCCCACCCCCAACAGCCGATGTGGAGCCCGCAGCCACGCCAGCACAGGCAAGCCAGGCCCCGCGGGGCTGGAGCCCACGTTGAGTGTCTCCCCTGTGGTCCGCAGCTGGAAGGCCCACCGCCCCCCCCCCCACCCTTCGCTGCTCCCTAGCTGCCCCGGGGCGCTTCTGGGCACTCGCCAGGAAACAGTGTGTCTGTAGACTGCGTTACCCCAAAACTCCACAAAGCCTTTCATCGCTGTGTCGGATGCTGGGAAATAAAGAGATAAACCAAGCCTGTGAACTTCTCTTTCTGCTCCAGACGCATTGGCCTTGTTCGGCTCCACACCGGTGCCGTGCTCCTTCTGGCTTGGAGCATGAGAGGTTTCTACAGGGAACCCCCTTCCTTTCCTCTTAGATGCCTTACTCCTAGGGGCTCAGCTTACTGTCACTTCTTTGGGAAAAAACCTGTGAGCTCCCGGACCAGCTCCCATCCTCCCGTCACACACTCTGGACTCTTTCAAATGACTTAATTACACCTGCAATTCAAAAATAATGTAATTACTTATTTACATTCTTCCTCACTTGATGATGAGCTGCAAGCATCTGGATCTTAACCACAGGCCCTCCACCCCTCCCATGGAGGACTTGAAGGCAGGCTCAAATGGCAAGTCTCAGGTGTGGCTTAAGCCAGAGTCTGACATCGCCTCGCCTTGGAGCTGCAGGCCCTGGACACATCACCAAAGGCAAGCAGTCTTCTTGGTGGAGGTGATGGGCTCGGGGGGGGGGGGGGGGGGGGGCTCCCAAGGCTGTCATGCTCACTTCTATTTTTGCAGGACCTACAGAGTACCTGGGTCACAGTAGGTACTCCCCAGATACTCCATCGGATGACTGACGGATATTGGAGGCCTGGTAGTCTGGGTCATGGGCTG
Organism: Ursus americanus; assembly: GCF_024610735.1. NCBI lineage: Eukaryota > Metazoa > Chordata > Mammalia > Carnivora > Ursidae > Ursus > Ursus americanus. Next base: position 16,541,276 of record NC_142157.1, on the reverse strand, counting down.
CGCAAAGAGTTTCCGAGGTGCGGGGTCGCCCTGTGCCGGGATGGTCCTGGTCGGTGTCCTTTCCCTTCCCAGAATGTCCTAGTTTGGAGCACCACGTATTTGCATGCCCTCGCGGAAGAATCAGTCAGTCCAAATTCTTCTTCGTTATTAAATAAATACATCTCAGTTAATCAAAGTCATTTCGAGGTCTTCATATTTTTGAACCAACTTTTATGTGGTTTAGCCAAAGCCCTTTTAGACATACTCTGAGCTAGAAATGAAGACTGAAGTTTTTCTTATCTGCAAAAAGTGGTCTGCTACTAGCCCACCCCGACCCCAGGTGTTTTTTTAAAGGTCAATACTAATTCCAAATTCTTCTTTTTGATAAGGAAGGGGAGAGTCAGTCGTAATTCTATTTTCATCCAGCAGCTTACCCTCTAGTCCTGGGTGGAAACATTGGCCATCGTGCAGGACGGGGGTGAAAACACATCACTCGGGGCTCTAAATTCCTTTCTCACATCCGTTCTAGGTTCAAGAATTTCCACGCGAATCACTTTTTTCCCCTTATATGAGAGTAAACAATGTTCAGTTTGGAAAGTTAAGAAAATACAGGTAGGCAAAAAGAAGAAAATCGAAATCACTGCAATCTGATGCCCAGAGATAGCCACTCTGAATACTTTGAGATCATTTTTCTCCCATGAAAAGATATACTTTTTATTTTTAAAAAAGAAAGCACACTTGGGCAGTGTTGAAAACAATTTAATACAGAAAGTATAGAGTAATCTGACAAACATAAGTGCACTGCCCCCCCCCGCAGCATTGATGAATGCCAACAGCTGGTAATAATGTACGTAGCTCTGTGTGTGTGTGTGTGTGTGTGTGTGTGTGTACACATGGAGTATCTTAGATAAAGTTGGCATCCCCTTGGTTTCTCTTTGCAATTCCATTCTCCTTCCTCTTTCCCCAAGAGCAATCAATAACATGAATTTACATGTGTGTCTCCTTCCAGGCTCTGTGTGTGTGTGTGTGTGTGTGTGTGTGTGTGTGTGTGTCTAGTGTATGTGTTTACATTACTTAAATAAAAGGTAATATCTGTGTAGATTGATCTGAAACCTATCACTTCCCATCTATTGCGTTTAGATGTCCATGTTGATACACGGTTTGTTTAAACAGCTGGTAGCATTCTGTTGTAGGTATATTTCACTTATGCCTCTGTTGTTAAAATTTAGGTTGTAGCCACTGTTTTATTATGACAATCTTTGCTGCAGGAAATCCCCGTGCAAGTTACTGTGTGCCCTCCCTCAAGGGTTTCTTAGGCTGTGTATGCAGAGCTGGAATGGCTGGTGGAAGGGTATGAATATGTCAGGATGCCGGGGTGATTGCCAAAGTGGTTTTGCTGACATCACCACCCCCAGCACGTTCCCATTTCCACATTTCTCATCAGTGCTTGGTATTGTCAGGCTGCTTACATGGTTGCGGATCTACTGGGCCGGAACCCGCCTTTCCCTCTGTCTCACGACCCTTCTTCCCATGATCGCCTGCGAACCTAAGCCACATGCTGTTTTGTAACTGCTTTGGGCGCCTAGGGTGTCTTGAACACCTTCAACGTAAATAAATACTCCCACGCATAATTTTAAAGCAGAGTATTTTGTATGCCAAAGCCACTGTTTATGTAGCAAATGGCCCGCCTTTGGGCGTTTACATGCACGTTCCCCAGAGTTAGAAACGGCGCCCAGGAGCTTTGGCCCCAGAGTAGTGGAGCGGCCGGTCTTCAGAGTCAGACAAAGCCCGGCGTTGCCTCGAGGACCCACCCCTTGCCAGTCATGCAGCCCTGAGCCGGCCCCTTGGACGGCACCAGAACACCATGGCCCCGCCAGGGTCTCAGGGTGCAGCAGGGCCCCTGAGGCCCGCTACAGTCTGAATCACCAGTCTACCATTTACTAGCTGGGCGGCCCGCGGAAGGTTCTCCCACTCCTCTGGGTCTCAGCTTCCTGTGCGTAAAACTGGACATGGTAAGAACAGGACCCAGCTCAGAGGGTCGTTGGAAGGAGGATGCCACCTAATGGAGGACGGTTTGAGGCCAGCTTGGCATAGAAGAATCTCTAGCATTCTGTAGGTGCCCACTATTCAATCTGATTGGAATAAACCAAAATTGGCACCGTCACGTCTGATTTGCGCAGATGGAGAAAGTCAACCTCGGAGGAATTAGCGGTTGGCCCGAGGTTGCACAGCGAGCTGCTGTCAGAGCAATTTGTAGAAACACAAGGAGGGGGCGGCCCCCGGGGGTGCTTTCTCTGGTGCCTCAAGCCGAGTCAAGAGAGGAAAGCCGGAACCCCAAGAATCCGTAGTCTCGTTCCTTCCACGCGTTCCTTCCATGGAGTCCCACGACGGTGCCCCCAGGGGACGGCCGGGCAGGCGACCTGGGGCTGCAGATTTGCTCCAGGACCCCGCAGGGTAGGTGCTAACCTGCGGTTCCGAGCACCTTGTCGCCAAGCCCCAGCTGCCCGCGCAGGGGAGGTACGAAGCTCTGTGTTCTGCTCACTGCCCGCAAACGGGAGCCTGAGCAGTGACCTGGCCGCCAATAAATCAAAAGCTCTAATTGTCCGTCAGAGAACCCCGGGGCGGTGGAGGGGGCGCAGGGCTAAGATATGCAAGTTGCCCGGCTGCGTGTAACCCTTCGTGACCCCAAACGTCTTGTCGCGGCTCCTGTGATTTGTTATCTCACCCGGAGCAGACTGGGGCACACCCCACCTCGTGGCTGCTCGGCCTGGGCCGGGCCAGACCGCAGGGGCGACAGGCAGGGGACCGGAGGGGACACTGCCACAGCCTGGACACCGAGAATAGCAGCTGGAAATCTGGACTCTCCTGCCCCTTTCCCTTCCCTGTTCCCTCCCGGACTAAGTCCTGGGCTTGTGTCATAGCTGTGCAAGACAGGGACATTTCCAGAAGGCAATAAATACTATTTTCCTTTCAGGGTAAATCACTTGGGTATCAAGAAGATTATCCAAACGTAGGAATATGACCAATGAAATTTCTTGGAGACTCTTCTCAATCCTGTGTCCCCACGCTAGGATATCTAGGAAAGTGTTCTAAAACTTTCTAAACCACTAGACACCTCGATCCCTGTCAGTGCTCTTCTCCATGGTCATAATAATGACAAGTGCTGGGACTCTTATTTTGATTAAGTTGAAAAAGTCTCTCCTGGGGCACCTGGGGGGCTCAGCTGGTTAAGCGTCTGCCTTCAGCCAGGGTTTTGGGATCGAGCCCCACATCGGGCTCCTCCCCTGGGAGCCTGCTTCTTCCTCTCCCACTTCCCCTGCCTGTGTTCCCTCTCTCACTGGCTGTCTCTCTCTGTCAAATAAATAAATAAAATCTTTTTAGAAAAGAAAAAGAAAAAGTCTCTCCCTTTCAGGACACTTCTAGAAGAAAAAAGAATGTAAACAAATAGAATATATACACATATATATAAAATCGATTTCGTGTATAGACTATTATATATACGTGTGTATATATGTACGTATATTTATTTATGTATGTATTTATCCGTTTCATTAAAAAGCTCTTGATTTGAAAGGCAACTTTATAACTCGGAGTTGTTCACTAAAAATACCTTAAAAAGCCAACACATTTCATGTGCCCACTCTGTTTGCAATACTTTCTGAGATGGTCGGGGCGAGAGCTGCATCTCAAGCCACAGAGTTGGGAAGCTTGAAAATGGAGGGCAGGTGGCCATGGTGCTCAGGCCCAGTCCTGGGGAGGCCAGAGAGGTGACGCAGAGGTCAGGGGAGAGGCTGGCCCTGGTGAGGAGGAGGGAAGTAGCCAGGTGACTGTCACATACACAAGAAGGTCAGAGCGGTCCCAACACAGTCCCAAAGGAGATAGAACCCAAAAAAAGGCAAGAGGAGAATTACCCGTCTGCCTGATTGGGCTGGATGGAGCCAGAAAGGGGCAAGAGAGGGTGTGGCCGGGAAGCCTGGACGGGCTGCCTGTGAGCCGAATAGGGGAACTCCCAATTAAACACATTTTAATTTTTTTAAGGTAAGCTCTACACCCAAAACGAGGCTTGAACTCACAACCCAGAGGGCAAGAGTCACAGGCTCTCCTCACTGAGCCAGCCAGGAATTCCTGATGAGGTGGTGGCAGAGTGCCGTGTATGACGCCCGCTGTCACAGCTAAACAGCCCCTGGACGAGGGGGCACCCCCACCCCCAACGTCATTTGTCCGCCAGCCCTTCCCGGAACCCACCCCATCTTCCTTATGCGTCTTCGTTCTCATCGTCGCAGACTTGCAGTGCGGGGCCTTGCGCCTGATGATAGGAAAGAAGAAAACATGGTGAAGGAGGGAAAAAGGAACAACTGATCTTTTTCATTTCAGAAACAGGTGTGCAAACAAATAATAACAACACAGCCAGCCGGTGGGCGCCGCACTGGGGGCCGGCACACTGCAGCTTTTGTCCTGGCGGCTGCGTTTCACGGGACTGCACCGCCCGTCCTGCAGCCCTGCTGGAGGGGAGATGCCTCCCGGCCGGGGCGCATGTCACTGACCTGTCAATCCCCACAGGGTCCAGCGCAGGGCCTGGTGCATAGGAGGCTCTTCAAACCGTTTTTTAAAAAACCGAAGAGGGGAAGTAAGCCAGATCTAGTTTGGTTTAGGAGGTCCCCCCCCCCACCCCTCTACCACGAGGACAGAAGCCAAGGTCTACGAACAGCCTTCAAAGACTGCCGCCTCTTCCCCAGCGCCCCACGACTGTGCCATCATGATGCGCTCTGGGCACAATGCGCCCGTGTAATAACGCGGCATCATCAAAAGGCAGGAGGGTCAAGCGGGGCAAGGCGGAGTCCTGGAGGCCAAGGAGGGAGTCCAGCTGACCCCACAGATAGAAGGAAATGCGCAGAAGGTGCTGGCCTCTTACTGGACCTACTTACTGGGCCTGAGTCTGTGCTCCGGAGGCAGGCCCTCTGGACCCTAGAGAGCCGCGGCGCCCTGAGTCTGGGCAGAGCTGAGCTGGGAAGCCCCTCCTCTGTCTGCTTCCACCGCAAGGGCAGACAAACCTCTGTGAGCCACATCCCCCTGACCAGCTGCAATTTAGAAATTGCGTGGTTTAGAAAGTGTATGTGCACTTTCTATATATACACACATACACACTCGTGCACGAGGTTAATAGAACGCAAATTGTGCCCTAGAATCATTGATCTTAATGATAATGAAGTATCTTTTATTAGATAAAAGATCAGTAATTAGAAAAAAATAGTTGCAATTAGAAATATGCAACTAATATCGTGTGTGTGTATGGGGGCCGGCGGGTCTTGTAACTCTCAAAGGCTCAGAAAGTTAGCCTAGTGTAGGCATAGACACTGAGAATTCCAAAAGAAAGGAGGGCGGGGCGGGGTGGGGGGCGGAATCTCACGTGTGGGACTTCTCCATGCCAATAGAGGGCGCCCGTTACCTTTACAAGCGTCGAGCAGTTTGGGGTTTTTTGGGGAAGGGGGTGAGCAAGACCCTGAGATATATTTAATGTTTGTTTTGTTTTGTTTTGCTGTAGACTAGGGCACTGGGTGCGTGTGTAGGGGGGTGGTAATTGGTGGCCAAAAAATTAACAAATGAATATTGCCAAAAGGGCAAATCCTTTTTGGGTGGAATAGAGCTTAATCAAATTTATCTCTCCACTAAATCCCTAGATCTGCCTAGATTAACCTAACGTCCTTAGCCAGGTCCCCCACCCTTGGCACAGAGCCAAGAGTTTAGGTTAACAGACTGGGTCGTTGTATGTTTCCATTTCCACACAAGTGTGCGTTTATGTGTGACCCGCTACACGCGAGGGAATAAGAAATTCTGGAAAACCCCCACTAGAGGGAGCCAAATGACTGCTTTAGAACCGTTCACTGCAAGGTTCCTCTTTGGGAGAAGGCCCTGGTAATATCCATCGACCTGCCCTCCTTGGTCACCTTCGCCTCCCCTCCCCGGATATTTAAAAACTCAAAAGTAATAATATTTGCATACCAAATACAGAAATGCATATTCTGTATTTTGTTACTTAAGCCAAAAAAAATAATTTGGTAGAACATTTAACAGTGTGAAGATTCTCGGCCCTCTTAATAGGGAGTAAAATCATTAAAGAAATCTTGTGAGGAATAAATCCAGTCAATTATATCGGTGGGCTAGGGGTTGGGGCGGATGAGAGAATAATTTATGATTGTAAACAATTTACCCAAGTGAGCTGATCGCTTTTCATATATTCTCAACCACCAGCATTTTACGCGTCTGTTTTATCATTATCATTATTATTATTATTATTATTACTGAAGTAGAGTTGGAATACAGTGTTGCATTAATTTCAGGTGTAGGACGGAGATATTTGACAATTCTGTACATTACACAACGCTCACCCCAGTTAAGCGTAGTCACCATCTGTCACCATACAACATTATTACAATATTATTGACTATTCAAGCATCTGTTTTAAAGAGGAATTGACCATGAATTTTTCTTCTTAGACTGCAATAAAGTTAGCTCTGCCTTAGGAGCCGCCTAGACAAATGCATCTTTCCCACATCTGTCCTGCTTTAGACCTGGCAGACTGACCGTTGAGATCAACAGCTTTCTCCCATTGGCATCGCCTGTGACCGGGCACGCAGCATGCCAGGAACTGCTGGGAAAATAGGGTATGTGAATGTCAGCCGAGTTCTCTTGAAATATCCTCCCTCCTTCTTGATACACACCCACACCTTTCTATCCACAGCCTGAGGCTAATGGGTCCTTCTTCTGAGACCCCAACACTGTTACATATTATACCTCCAATTCCATTATGTGGTTATTTAAATCTGACTTCCTTATTAAGCCGTCAGCTCCTTGAGGAAAGAATCTAGTCTTGATTTTCTCTGTAGCCCCAGACCCCAGCAGAGTGCAAGGCACATCCTGGGAGTTAATCAGTGTTTGTGGAATATATGATATCTTTAGGAGCAGAGTGTAAAATACTAACAAAGAGGACATGGGTATTTACTATGTGCCAGTCTGGTTCTAAGCATTGACACATACTAACTCATTTAATCTCCAGCAATGCCTTATGAAATAGGTACTACTATTTTTTTAAGATTTTATTTGTTTATTTGAGAGAGAGATTGAGCTAGTGAGAGACAGCAAGGGAGCGCAAGTGGGAGGGAGAAGTAGGCCCCCCCGCTGAGCAGGGAGCCCGAAGTGGGACTCCATCCCAGGACCCTGGGATCATGACCCAAGCTGAAGGCAGACACTTAACTGACTGAGCCACGCAGGCACCCCATGGGTACTGCTATTACCTGCATTTTAAAATTGAGAAAACGGAGGTGATTGCTGAGGAGCAAGTAATTTGCCCAGGGTCATAAGTGGTGTAAACTGTGGTTTGAACCCAGAAGGCCAATGCCAGAGCCAGCACGCCCAACCACAGGACCATAAAGAACTGCAGCTGGGAATTAGAGAGAGGGTGGCTTTGTGGATCCTTCCCTGCTTACTGTCTACACATGAACGGTGCTGATCAGCTCACAATTGCGGAAAAACCTCGAGTAGAGCAACATGCAACTTACCGTAAGCCTTAGATGGGGCAAAAGGCCATGCTAGTATAATGAGATCCCCTCCCCTCAAAAGAAATACAATGGCTAAAAGAGAAGAAAACCATTTATTTCTGACTCATGTAATAGTCTGGAGTGAGTGTCCTGGGCCAGTTGGCAGCTCTACTCCATGTGGTCAGCCAGGGACCGAGGCTCTTCCAGCCCATGGTCCTGCCATTCCCAAGAGCCTTGTCCTCTGTGTGGTTGGGGCTTGGCCACGCTGCGTCCAGGCCACACCCCACAGGAAGGTGGAAGAGAGCAGGGGGGAGGCACACTCCCTGTCTCAGGTGCCCCATCTTTGGGGAGAACTTGGTCACAGAGCCACACGTAACAACCAGGAGATGAAGTCCCACTGGGCAGCCATGCACACGGCTCCCAGTCCATTACCATGGAGAAAGGCAAGGGGGACCTTGATGAGAAGCTAGCTCTCTCCACCACACTCCATGCTCAAGCCTGTGCCAGTCAACATTCTATTATTCACTTTCGTAAGGGTAGACATTGTCTGCTCATTAGAGGATGATCGTACGTGGAAAAGCAAAACATATATATTGAATAACAGATAAGGATTTTTTAAAAAAATTCATAACCATAGGCAATGGTTTCTTAGCCATGACACCAAAACCATAAGCAACAAAAGAAAAAGAAATAGAGGGACACCTGGGTGGCTCAGTCGGTTAAGCATCTGCCTTTGGCTCAGGTCATGATCCCAGGGTACTGGGGGCAAGTCCCGCATCGGGCTCCCCGCTCAGTGGGGATCCTGCTTCTCCCTCTGCCTGCTGCTCCCCCTGCTTGTGCTCACTCTCTCCACTTGTGCCCGCTCCATATCCAGTCCATTAAAAAATGAATAATAGCAAGTATTGGGGAGGCTGTGGGGAAACTGGGAGCCTCGTAGCCTGCCGGCAGCAAGGTTATACGGAGCAGCCGCTTTGGAAAACAGTCTGACACAGGGCTCCCGTATTCTACTTCAAGTACACATCCAAGAGAAATGAAGAAGTATGTCTACACAAAAACTTACACACGAACGTGCACAGCAGGATTGCACATCACAGCCAAAACATGAAAACCACCCAAATGTCCATCCACGGATGTGGATACCTGTATAATGGAATAGTCTTTGGGGGGGCGGCGGGAGTAAGTAGGGACACACCGCCAATATGCCTGAACCTCAGAAACAGGATGTTAAGGGAAAGAAGCCAGTCATGGTGGACCACGTATCGCACGATTCCAGTTATAGGGCATGTCCGGACTAGGGAAAACCTGCAGGGACAGAGAGCAGAATTGTGGTAGCCTAGAGCTGGACAATGCGGGAGCTGGAGGCTGAGAGCTAAGGGGTCTGGGGCTGTTTTGGGGGATAACGGCAATGTTCTAAAACTGTCTGTGGTGATGGGCGTAGCATAGGATAAGTACACCAAATACAGACGGTCCCTGACTTAGGATGGTTCAACTCACAACTTTTTGACTTTTTGATGGTGCGAAAGCGATACACATTCAGTAGAAAATCACTTCGATTTTCAAATTTTGATTTTTTTTTCCTGGCTGGCAGTAGGCAGGGTGCTCCTTTCCCATGATGCTGGGCAGCGAGCTGCCGCCCTGTAGACCGCGGGATCACGAGGCTGAATCGTGCTGCACCCACACGGCCATTCTGGTTTTCACTTTCAGCATGGCCGTCAATAAATTACGTGAGATATGCAACACTTGGTTATAAAATAGGCTTTGTATTTGATGATTTTGCCCGACTGTAGGCTGATGTAAGTGTTCTGAGCCCATGTGAGGTCGTCTAGACGAAGCTATGATGTTAGGTGGTTTAAATGCATTCCCAACTGACAATATTTTCAACTTACAATGGGTTTATTGAGATGTGACCCCCCTGTAAGGTGAGGGAGATCTGATACCAAACACCATTGAACTGTAAACTTGAAACAGGTGCCGTGTATACAGAATGTTAATGATTCCTCAATAAAGCTGTTAACGATCAGAAGCAGCTAGAACAAAGGGCTCACACTAACAAGATGAGATTCATCACGGCTCCAAGCAATCTCCAGCTCCTAGACTCTGAAACCCCGAGCACAAGTGCCGCGTGGGGGAGACGTGGCTTGACAGTGACAGAGGTCAAGATTTCAGCAGATCCCAAGCTCATTATGAACAAACAGCAGGACAGAGTTGCCAGAACGGTTAAATGTGCTGAGCTGACGGGGGTCCCCACCCAATGGAACCTACGGTGGCTGTTGGGAGATTTAAGGCATAGGGCACTCTGGAAAACACAGTCAACAAGGACATGGTTCAGTTCTAAATTCACTATCAGGAAAATTGCACATGAAACACTGAAGTTTCTCAACAGCAGTCATTGCTAAGGCTTTGATGTCCGAGGGGCCTCACTGGTGTCCCTGGTGGTGACTCCCGTCCCTGGCAGGCCACCACGGTCAGGGTCTGAGTGAGGACGGGCTGCACAGATCTGAGTGCGGAAGTCCCACAGTTTGGGGCTGTTGGCTGAGGGCCTAGGTTGGCAGCCCTATTGCCTGGTTTCCGAATGAAAAAGAAGGGCGGTGTGGGTGGCCAATCAGCAATCAAGTGGGTTTGCAAGAGGAAAATCAAAATTAGAACAGGTATAATATTTTTAAAATATCTCCCAATTATGCTTTCTTATCAGTAAATAAGTCAGTCTCTCACTTTCTCTTCCTCCCAAAATGTCAGCCTGGCTTTTTCTTCATTTGCACTCCACCCTTCCCCCCAAAACAATCTGAAGACAGAACGGAGAGTCTGGGCCACATTAAGGACTTAATTTCATTGTTCTGACTAGGTTTCCAATGTACCTTTCAGCTCTCTGGTAGAAAGAAAACAAAATTACTTACATAGTCCACATTTTCGGGAAGGAGAAAACATATCACATTTTCAGGTTATAAAAGATTTACCGACACAACAGCAAAAGGAATTTTCTGACATGAATCTTGGTTTTAGAGGATAAAACGTAGGTAATGGAAAATCGTTTTCAATAAAGCAGCATTTTATTTGATATGTGTTGTTCAGAAGTTACTGATCTTTCTATTATTTCTACCAGAGCTCCACATATGTCAGAAACCCACTTAAATAGCTTAATTTCTGCTATAATCCAGCCAAAAAATAAATAAACCAGCAGTTATCTATGTACCTCGTATGTCTTGGCACTGGTGTGAATGAAGGAGGAGATAGAGAAAATGAGAATGGAATTTGCCTTCTAGAAACTTCCGTGGAAGGTAGCAATAACACACAGGAAATCATCTGAAACATGAAACAGAAGAAACTCAGATACTGCAGTGGGTGGCAGCCTGGTGCCTTACCTTTGCTGTGTAGGAGTTCCAGAGGAGAGATCCCCGAGAAACACAGCGGTAAACAAAGCAGAGTCAGAAGGACAGTCTAGAAACCCAGTCTCAACAGTCCTGACCAGCCTTCTCCATAAAGAGGGCAGGAGGCTCCCACCCATGTAAGAAAGGCTGGTCCCATGCCAACGAGGCCAGGGAGCAGAGACGGCCACGCCATAGGCCTCATTACAGGACAGCCATCCCCCCACAACAGATGCAGCCCCACCCAAACGAGAGAGTCTGGGGACAAAGGAGACCTAAATCCCTTGGCCACCCCTGTCCCCCCCTGCCCCGCTCAGCATCGCTGCAGCCTCAGAGGGGCCAGGTGGCACTGAGGGCAAGTCTGCCCTCCGATCCTGGGAACTGGCATTTTTAATCTGCTCAATTAGCAGTGTAACGACTTCTTGCTTCCCTTCGCCAGGCTGGCAGAGAGAAGGTTCAGACAGCCAAGCGCGCTCGGTGTCGCCTAGCAAAAGCTGAGAAAGCTCAACCGAAAAGCAACCTCCTTCAGAATGACAAGAATTCACGAGAAAAAAAAAAAAAAAACAAACCTGGATGTTCCCACTCTTCTTCCGGGCCGTCCCTGCTCGGTCATGACTGCAGGATTGTAATAGCCAGAGACTCGAGCTGCGTGGCTCTTTTTCTCAACTCAGGTGTAGTAATCGATCGTAGCTACTTTTGCAAAGATGAAGACAGTGCACATAAAGTTCTTGCGCCTGATATCTGACGCATAGAGGTGTCATTGTTGGTTGCTATGACCCCGTTGGTTTCTAGTATTTTTGTCCCTCCATCTGGCATTTCTAGTCCCTCCACCCCTCAGGGCAACATTCGAACAATAGGTCCCCAGAGATGCCAGGGAAGGAGGGTCCAACCATCCCACCACTCAGCATAGCAGGTGTTTCTGCAACAAGTCAAGCAATGGCCTGAAAATCCCCAGAAAGCTGACGGGGATGCTTCAGTAAACGCCAGGATGTCCCTTCCAGGATTGCGACTACAGACTCTGCTCACCTTCCCACGCAGGAGGAAGCAGGGAGACAGCCCTTTGTATATGTCACCCCTTCTACTCAGGGCCCCCTCCCCTGTGCCGCCCCGTGGCACACTCATCAACCATTCTGTTTCAAAGGGTCTGAGGAAGGCTGAATAATGGACCCACCCCCAGTCCCGAGGACATGTGATAATGCTAAGAGGGGAATTAGGAATGAGGGTTGCCAATCAGCTTATTGCAAAATAGATTATCCAGCATGATATTGGTGAGCTCTAAGTGACCACAGAGTTCTTAAAAGTGGAACAGGGAGGCAGAAGGAGGTGTGGCAACAGGGAAAAAAATGGTCAGAGAGATGCAAGGTCATGGTTTTGCAGATGGAGGAAGGAAGGCAGCACGCCAAGAATGCGGGCAGCCTCCAAAAGCTGGAAAAGGCAAGGAAAGAGATTCTCCCCTAGAGCTTCCAGAAAGGAACCCATCCCTGCTGATATTAGTCCAGTGAGACCTGTGTCAGACTTTCAACCCATAGACGGTGAGACAATACGTGGGTATGGTTTTAAGCCACCAAGTTTGTGGTAATTTGCTACGGAAATCATAGATAATGAATATAGGGTCTTTCTGCTTATGATCTGGTGACCCCCATTTTGCTTCCCAAGGTGTATTTCTCAGAGAAGTGGCATGCATAATGCCCATGGTTCGTTCTTTCATCCTGGTATAACAGGCCCATTGAATACTAAGTCCCTGTACCCCACAAATATGGGTAAACGGTCATCATGCATGGGAAGCCCAGTGAGAGCCTGCCCTAGGAAGAAGAGTGGCCAAGAAGGAGTTATTGGAGCTGGTAGTTGCGGGCGTGTTCCAGGGTGGCCAAGAGCACCCATGTTCTTCCTCATAAACCTTCAGTGCCTGCCAACCTCATCATCACCGTGGACCCTAAGAGCCCCAACATTTAAGAGATTATTCTTTTCTAGTTTTGTTCATCAGAGATACATATAACTTCCAACCAAAGCTTCTGACTAGGCTGAAATGGCCCAAACTCCTGAAATGATTCACAGCATGCCAGGCAAAAACAAAGCCAGGAAGCTTCAGAAATTCAATCTTCAGTTTCATTTTTCTAAGCTTTAATATTTAAAATACTTGGTGAAGCCCCATTACTGCCTCTATGTCTTCCTTAAGGTCTCAGATTGAGAACTACTGAAAATATTTCACTTGTGTGAGCCATTTACTCCTCAGTAACTAACTCTGTTCACACGACTGTTGAGTTTCTGGGTTCCTCTCAGCTCCCTGGGTGGTGGGGTTTTTCATTGTATCAGTAGATTCACTTCAAAGTCAGCTTGGATTCTGATCTGTCAAGTGCACAGCAATGACGAGCCTTGGGGACTCCATAATCTGATACTGAAGCTTCCCTCCATCTGTCCCTGGGGAAACAAAGGGGCTGAAAAGCAGATCCCCTACAATCTCTTTTTATGGGCCAGAGACTCCCATTCCGAAACTAGTTAAAGCCCGTGCTTCTGGTTTATGGGAGCGTAAACTATTAGAGCCCCTGTTGAAAACAGTTTGGCATTATCTAGCTACTATCTCTCTGCCCTATCACCCAGAAATTCCACTTCTAGGTTTACACTCAAACAAATGTCTGCACAAGTGCATTAAGAGACATATAGAAGAATGCTCATGGCAGCATCATTCATAAGGGCCCAAACTGAAAACATCTATGGGGAAATGGTACATAAAGAGGGGGGCGTTCCTGTAATGCAATACTGTGTAAGAATGCATGAATGTTGCTCCGTGCCACGACATGGATGTATCTCTCTTCACAGTGTTGAATAAAAGAAAGCAGACAGACGGTAATGTTCTGTGATTCCATTTGCACAATGTGCAAAAAGCAGATGAAATCATAGGGTTTAAGGATTCGAGCTTAGGAGCCAGCACTGGGTGTTATACGCAACTAATGAATCATCGAACTTTACATCAAAAACCAGGGATGTACTGTCTGGTGACTAACATAATATAATTAAAAAAACATTAAAAGAAAAAGAATTCTAAAAAAAGAGAAGGAAATGGGGGAGGGGCCTAGAAGGGCATGGTGATGGAGAGGGAGACATGAGAGGGGCTCGTGGGGCACTGCCATGTTCTTCTTCACCTTGCTGGTGCTCGTCTTGTAGTCAATCTGTGAGCTGTGTATTTAATATTTTTTCTGTCTGCATGCTTTACTTCATGCTTTTAAAAAGAAAGGTTAAAATTCTTATTCTAAACGATTTCCTTTAAAAATGCATTACATCTGAAATTTTCTTATTTTATGATTTCCCATTATAAAACATACTTACGAGCAACAGACAACATTTGAAAACAATCAGAAAAGTGGGGAAAATCACTTCTAATCCTTTTTTTCCGAAGAGAAACACTGTTAACCTTTGGTATATTTCTTTCTGATCTTTTTTCAGTGATTAGTTTTTGATGTTTTTATTTCTCTTTGTAGATGGCCATATTCTTCAAATCTATATTTTAATGTTTCTCACTTAACATCATCCTGTACGCATTTTAAAGTAATTGCAAACCCTCCGCATGATTATTGTAATGACTCTGTATTTTACTTAATGATGCCTCATTAAATGACATATCAACTTGAACAACATTTAGGTCATTTCCTCTTTTTCTACTTATAAATAGTGTCATGGGGAAATTTTTGTGTACAGCCTTTTATATATTTCAAATTATTTCCTTAGAATTGATCCTTAGAAGTGGAGTTTCTAGAGCCAAAAATAGTACCTTTCTAAGATGCAAAGCACGTCCCTTTTTCGGAGTCAGAGTTTAGGGGAACATATCACGTCCAAAGAGGCTCATCTTAAGTCCATGTAGAAGAGCTCCTCCCAGAACTGGGTCAAGGGGTCTATTGCTCTCTCCAAACTGCCCTTCAGTCCAGCAGTACCATTAAAATTGAGTTCATATCCCTTTTTCTCTCTTCCCACTGAGATGCGTAGTCTGGGTGTACTTAGATCACCCAGTAAGATTCCTTAAAGGAGCAGAGCTATGAGCTCACCAATCAGTCTCTAAATGCTTAGAGAAACAATTCTGACAAAGTGTTTAGAGTCTTCACTGTGAAATGAGAATATCGATGCTGATTTTGGAGGAATACATGTGAGCATAAATAATACAATGCATGAAAAATATTAAATAGAGTGTCTGCCATGTAGCAGACTGTCTATAGACATGAGTGCTCTTCCTTCCTTTTTTCCTGAGACTCATCTTTCCCCCCAGTGGTGACAAGATCAAGGAAGAAAGAGAAAGACAAGGGAAATTTTCAGAAAAAAAATACCACAAAAACTTTAACTTCCAAGGATATTTTATGAGCTGGCGTCATTTACAGGATGAATTAGAGAGGCCCTTCCCCCAAACCTTGCATTCGCCTGGACTGCTACCATGCTTGGGACTCTTACCATTTGAGTCATTCTTATAAGCTAAGGAAATGTCACCAGAAGGCTGAATCATTTGCTTTGTCATAGTTTTGCATAAGGTGGTGTTTCTCCAAATGTGGTTATTGGGCCATCTTAGAAACACCGGGTGCATTAGGGTGAGTAAAACTAGATGCTGTAACAAACAGTCCCGAAATCTCAGTAGCTTACCAGCACAGAACTGCTCATCCCATAGTTCATTAATAGGTGGTAAAGGGTGGTCTTCCCATCCAGGAGCAGGTTCTCTCCACTTAATGTCTCTGCTATCATCCAGGGCCTCAGAGTACTCTGCTCGATTCTTCATATCCAGGTGGCAGATAATAAGAAGAGAAAGAGTCAATGTTGAGAATTCGGGAGTGGTTTTCCCTAAATGATGCTAAAAGTCATCTACATCACTTTTACTTACATTCTATTGGTTAGGACTCACTTACACAGTAGAGCTCTGTTCAGCTCTATTCAAGAAGAAAAAGAAGCAATTTTGGTGATCTCATTGTACCATACTTATACATACATTTTTTTTTTTTTAGTTGGCCTGAAGAAATACTGAATCAAAATCTCTGGGGCCTAGGAATGTGACATTGAAACATGATTTTCATAGACACTAAGCCTGGAGCACTGGCCCAGAGGTGGGGTTTTTTTGTTTTGTTTTGTTTTGTTTTGTTTATTTGTCACAGAGAGAGCACAAGCAGAGAGAGTGGCAGGCAGATGGAGAAGCAGGCTCCCTGTTGAGCAAGGAGGCTGATGCAGGACTTGATCTCAGGACTCTGGGATCATGACCTGAGCCGAAGGCAGATGCTTAGTGACTGAGCCAGGTGTCCCCCAGAGGGGGTTTTGATGGCACCAGCACAAGTGACGGGGCAGCCCTGTCATTGACCATACCTTAGATACCAGACGGTGTACCCAGAGTATTTTTGCAGATCTTTTAGACCCTACAACAACTGTAGTGTAAGGAGTCCCAGGATGGCTTGCCCTCAACACTCAGATTCCAACATTGCATTGAGAGTGGGTATAGCATTTGCCAGATCCTCTTCTCAGCAGTTTTATTCTTCCTCAGACAAAGAGAATATTGTAGGGCTATACTGAGTAACAGCAATAGGAGCCAGCCCACATAACTCAAATCCATTTACTTTAGGGATATGGTTGAGGTCAGTGTTCAAGATGCCATTTTATGGGGAACAAATGGAAGAAATTTCTCTCAAGGGTCAGTACCATAAATAGTTGTTTTTCTATGAGAAAGCAGTTTATTTGTATTTTACACACTGTAAATTATGACATTTATTTTGTTTCCTCCTTGCACTAACTTTTGGGAAGTTCAGAGCCAAAATTTAAGACCATCTTTGGCAAGTGTAGAGAACTTAGTCCCAGAATATCTTATTTCCGTACTTTTAATTCAAATATTTGTTTTCTCAGCTTGTTAAATCATACATCTTTGCACATGCAACTTGGACTTCTATTTTCAATGAGCAGGTTGTAGAAATGGATTTTTAATTATTAAATAGGATATTGTGACAGAAAAGTGAACAGAAATATTGGTCCATGGTATTTTGACCATGTTTTAACCCAAGAGTAATATTCGCCACAAATGACATGCATGAAGCTTTCATCACCCATTTAATCCAGCAGCAACTGACTTTCCTCAGAGATCTCAGAAGAGAATCATTAATTAAAACCAGATGCACCTTTCCAGGATCACTCTGTCCCAGTCATGGTTTCTTTTTCTGAGGCAGAATCATCTTTTTCTGAGCCCAAAGATAGTACAGAATCTAAATACCATTAGGGAGTAGAGTGTTGGGTAAACAGCTCTTGGCTTTGATAAGTTTTGTTCTCTGTCCAAACTTGTCCACAATAATGTTCAAATCAAATGGTGGGAAGAAAGCTAGAAAAAAAATCACATATTTTTACGACATTCTAAGACCATTACTTAGAAAAATTTTCCCACACTGAATTTAATAGGTAAGCTATGGAAGGGATTAAGAGAAATGTACCCCAATATCCACTCAATTAACTAAAATTTACTGGGCATCTGTTTATGTTCTAGTGCTAGTGGCTTTCACGTTATTCCCATTTTACACACCTGCACACACATGAAACAAGCACACCCTCTGAGAGGGAGGGAAGTATTAAGAGAATGTAGCCGAATTTCTTTTGGCAGCTCTACTGACCATTGATTTGAGAGATGTTGCCTCCAAAAGTGTGGCCTTTACCTTCAGCACCAAGGCCAGCGCACCTGACTCTTCTGGGCTCCCCTTACTCTCCTCATTCCGGAACTCTCACGCCCAGAACTGAAATAAAGAAATGTTCTTTGTCAACTAAACCCGTCTTCCTTAGTCTTAAAAGCACTTCATAAATTGTTCTTCATGGAGTGGTCACTGGTACCAGCAGGAAATTTTTCTGACAAGGAGATGAAAATTTATTGAAGATCTGCCTCTTTCTGAACATAGGGGCATGTGTGTGCACGTGCGCGCGCAAACACACACACACACACACACACACACACACACACACACGCTGCCTGGTGGGCTGTATGTTGGTTGAGTTCTGCTCTCATCACTCCCAGCACCTCTTAGCACCAGGAAGCAGTGAGGAAGAGCATCCCTTGGCTCGGGTCCCAACAAAAAGTGACACCGGTGCACAGATGGAGAGAGAAGGTGGGAGAGGACCGCAAATGCTCAGAGCTCTGATTTTCTGAGATTTGTCCTTCTAAGAGCTTTTTATCCCTTGGATTTATGTATAACCCTTGACTGTAAGGCCAACAAACAATAACAATGTACCAAAATGACTGCTGTTACCAACTAAAGTAATAAAAATGTTGTGAGGGAGACAAATTGGACAATTGGCAACATTATTCCCATTCCATGGATGAGGAAATTGAGCCCAAGACGTTAAACTACTTGCCCAAGGTAACACAGTGAGTCAGTGACAAAGGAGAACCAAAAAGTCAGATTTCATCTTTCTTTCCGCAGGTCTTTCATCAGCAAGATACATATAGTTGCCAACTGTCTCCAGGAGCCCCAATTCTGTACCCCTCCCTCCGGCCCAATTATCTGAAAACCAAAAGAGTAGAAAATCGAAAATGAGATGGAGGTCGGCAGGGACGTGAGGCAGCGGATTGCTGCCGCTTCCTTGCTTCCTTTTTTAGAAGCTAAAATCGACTCTGCTCTTCCTCGTTGACAGCCCCTTGCCTGCGGCGCGACTCCTGGCCTCGGCGGGGGTCCGCGCAATCTGGGCGCCTCCAGCTGCCCCTTCTCCACAAGTCGCCAGCCGCAGAGCTCAGGGCCAAACTGGGACGGAGCGAGAGTGCCCGGGAACCCGTGCCCGTGGTCCTGCCGGAGCCTCCTTGAGCGGCGCTGCTGACTCTCGCTCGCCCCGCGCGCCGCTTGTCCTGGAGCGCAGCGGGAGGCAGGGAGGCCAGTGGGCAGCCAGGGAGTCGGAGCGCAGAGCCCAAGGCCCGGAGCCTGGGCTGTGTGGAGCGTGGAGCATAGGTTTCCCTCAGCCAGCTCCCTCCCGGGTTAGCACTCAGTGCCAGGGAGCAGCACGGGTCTTTCCCCCGCCGCCCCCTCCCCAAGCGCACCCGGGCCAGCTTCCATCTGATTAGAATGTTTCTTCCATCTGATTAGAATGACAGTAGCTTTCAAGTCATTCATTATGAGAAGAATTTTAGTCTTAGAAGAAAAAAAGAGGGTCCCACTGTAATTGTGAGTTGTAATAAATGCAAATTTCTGGTGCCTTCCTCTGCAGTATGTAAGACAGTAAAAAATGTGTCTCGTCCAAGCGCACCCCCTCCCCAAGCCCATTGTGAAGTCAATCGCTAACAAAGGGGACGTGTGAATATTCAACACCGAGTCTTTCAGTTGTATTTTCCGGAATCCCTGAGTCGGCTCCTTTTTTTTTTTTTTTTTTTTAATCGGCGAATACCTGTTTAAGTTTTAAAAGCACATGGAAAGAGCCCGCGAGCGACCATATAATTTGATTTGCCAGGCAATCTGCAGAGCGATCGCACATCATTTATAATGTTCATTGAGCATTTTGCCTAATTGTGTCTGTCTCTGAAAGGGCAGCGCACCCCCTCCCGACCGCGAGCAGCACAAGTGGCGACATTCCCATGGAGCGGCCGCGCGGCAGCTTGCCGTATTCAGTGCGGGCGGCCGGGCCGCGCGCTTCCCCGCCCAGGCGACCACGAGCGCCTGACACTAATAGCTCGCGGCTCAGGTACGAGCGGGCGCCGCGCTTGACTCCATTCAATTCACAACCGGCCGCGCTTGCAGGTGTCGCCTTTTGAAACCTCCATTCAGGCGGCCGCTGTTCACTTCTCGCTGCGCCGCGGGTTTTGTACCAGCGCAAGAATGGGGCTGATTATTCCCGCGCCCACATGCCGCCCCCACACGCCCCCACCCCGTCCGGCGCGAGGCTTCCCTTGGCCAAAAGAGGCGTTTAATTAGTTCTGGGGCCGCAGAGAGCCAGCGTGGCCGACAAAGCCCGACTCCCCAGGTAACCCCGGTTCCCTGCGGCCCCGAGAGGGGGCGCGCGGCGCCAGAGCACCCGCCTCTGGGCGCGCGCTGCCTCCCGCGCCGCCTCCGATTCCCCAGCCGCTGGCCGGCTCTCCAGCGGGCTGAAGGCTCTCTCGCCGGGTTTGGGAGACCTCGGCCGGCGGCTCCCGCGGCCCCCGGGCGCGGCCAGCCCTCGGCGCTGCGCCCCCTTCCCGCCCTTCCGTCCCCAGAGCCAGGACAGCCGGGGAGATGGAAGCTTCGTTGGCAAAAGAAAAGAAAAGCCTGGCCGTAGCTGTCTTGCGCGTGGGTGTTCTCCCCGTTACGTGTCATTCTCCCCCGCCCCTTTTTCGGGGAGACATTGGGACAATGTTTCGGGGAAACACTGGAGACACTTTCTCCCTTTATCCGCCTCTGCGGCTCAGCGCCGCGTGCGCTAAGCTCAAGGGCGCAAAGCCGGGCGTGGGAGATGGCGAATGTCTGCCTCACCGCCGCGGCCAGGGACGCTCCTTTCGCATCTGCGGCTTGGGCCCCTGCGATGGCCCAAAATACAGGCAGCACCAGCCGGGTCGCACTCCCTGGGCCGCCCGCGCCACAGGTACGACCACCCCCTCCCACCCCCACCGGCCCTCGGAGGGCTGCGCGCGCCGAGGCTCTGCAGCCCCTGAGCAGGGATCGCGCCCCCTCCCCCCAGCCCCGAGAGCTCGGCCTTTTGCTGCGGGCCGCGCACGTCGGGGGCGGGGGGGCTTGGAGGGGGAGAGGGGACGAAGGCGAGGCACTGTCTGGCCAGACACCTGCGTTGTACCTTCCAGGGCGGAGTGGGCGTCGGCCGCCAGGCTGGGGTGGGGGCCCCTCCCTCTTTATCATTTGATTTCCGCGAGCGTCTGAGGACGCCGGCACCCATTCGTTCCACTCGCTGCGCTCTGTGAACGAGCCTGGGGCGGGCGGAGGGGGCCGGGCTGGGGGAGGGCCGGGTGGTCTCCCTCCCCCGCCCGCCCCGCCGGTCGAGCTGGAGCACAAGTGTTGGGATTCCCACGGACCGGCGTGCTCTGCGGCTGGAGGCCCGGGCACCCGGGCCCGGGAGACGTGGCGGACACAGAGGGGTTTGTAGACAGGGTGACCTCCGCGCTCCCTCTCTGAAAGGGCCTGAAAGGAGCCGTTTATGGTGCATTACCAGTCAAGGGCTCAGGTACCAGCGCCTTGTGTCGGGAAGCCCCGGCGGCCGCCCGTGCTGCAGGTGTCAACTATACAAACGCCCCGGGGGGGGGGGGGCTCTGAGAAGGGGACAGGGGAGGGGCGCCCGGCAGAGCCAGCGCCCGCCGCTCGCGCGGGTTAGTGTTTTCTCTTTGGCGAGAGCAGCCAGCCTGGGGTGCAGGCCCAGGTCCTGAGGGGGTGGTAGAGAGAGCAGCGGGGACAGGGGACTACAGCAGGTTATTTATGGGCTTCATTTGATGGAGGGGGGGAGTCCGGGCAGGCTTTGGGCCTCTGCCCAGCCCCGACCCAGTTTCATACCTGAGGGCAGAGGGAGGTCACAGGAGATGAGGACTTCTGAGTGGAGGCGAGGGCTGTGCCAGGGAAGGAGCATTTGCCCCTGTTGGGCCTGCCGGACTTAACTTGAATTTCCCAAGTAGGCCCATCTTCTCCTTGTGGTCTTCCTGTGCAAAGAAGGGCCTGAGGCCGGGTACACCTTTAACAAAGGTGAAAGTAGTGGCCTTCTCTGGCCTCTCCACAGGACAGAGTCACTCCCTGACCAGAAGAAACCACAGAAGGTGCCATACTCTCAGTGGTAACCCCTCTGTTCACCCAAAGGCCCCTCAAGGCAAGAACTTAAACCCCTCGGGTTGGTTTCTATAAAGCAAAACCTGGAAATGGTATTTGCCTTAGGGAGGAGATTGTTAATGGAGTTTACTTCCTAGGTTGGCCCTCAGAAGCCTTCAGGGGGCCAACATACTATAGAAAAATAGCACAAAACGCTGCCATGATATTGAGGTAATTTAAAAAAAGTAGCAAGTGGTGTTTAATGATTTCCGGGGCAACTTGAAAAAGAGAATGAGGCAGACACAAATTTTAGGTGTGTCTGAATGAAACCTTTGGGCACTCCCGAAGGTTTTGGAGGTTGTCTTCCTTATTTCCTTATCTAATATTACCTGGAAACTTCCTTTTCCCTCTTGTGGGCGCATCACCATAATTACTTGTATATGAGCCATCTATTATTACCATTAGCTTTTAACTGAATAAAACTAAGAGATTTTCTTAAAGTAACAGAGAAATTGGACAGAATGGTGAAAAGGATGAAGATGGGTGTGTGTCTGAAAAGGATAGTTTGAGAGGAGAATAAAGGGGGGAGAATAGGTATCTTACAAAGTGAAAGGAAGGCCTTGCCATCTAAAACGCAAGGCAAAAATCACCCCTGCTTTCACTATCATTGCGTTCACAACTAAATTTCTTGAATAAGTTGCCCAAATCAGGTGTCTCGATTTCTTCACCTTTATCTGGGCCTCAGCACATTTGTATTCCAGCCCACACTCACACTGAAGCTCTTTCTTTTTGAATTTTCACCAGTAACATCTATGTTCCCAAATTTAAGGACAATTTCCAGACCTCATCTTGCCTGAAATTGCAGCAAACAGGCCCACCATTCATCATGACACTAAGAGCAGAATCCTCCATATCATTCTTGTTTCTCTCTCTCTTCCCCATATCCAGTAAGTCAGCAAGTGCTAACATTCTCTTTCTAGAATATGTCTCCAATCTGCCCAGCCACTACCCAGCTCAGGCCTTCGTAATGTCTCCGCTGCTCTCGGGCCACAGTCTTCTGATCTGTCTCCCTCCCTGCCTGTAATCTTGCTTTGCTCCAACTCGTTCTCCAGACTGCAACCTAAGCGTCCTTCCTAAATGGCCAAGTGGATCATGCTACCTCCTGCTTAAAACCCTTCCGTGGCTTCCCCATTCCCTGACCACTTAAGTATGAATCATAAACACGTGCTATTCTAGTGCTACTGGACCAGTCAATTACATACATTGTCATGTATAAGACACACAAGGGGCATCTGGGTGGCTCAGTCTGTTAAGCGTCTGCCTTTGGCTCAGGTCATGATCCCAGGATCCTGGGATCAAGCCCCCACGCCCCCCATCTCAGAGGGAGCCTGCTTCTCCCTCTCCTCCCTGCTTGTGCTCTCTCTTGCTATCTCTGTCTCTCTCTCTCTCTCAAATAAATAAAATCTTTTTTTAAAAAAAGAAATAAGACATATGGTTTTAGAATGAGATTTTAAAAATACAGATTATAGTTGAGTCTTTTCTTCTCATACCCCAGTGAATCTTCTTATCCACTCTGGAAATGACTGCTCTGTGTTGGCTGAACTCCTTAATACAGCCTGCAGGGTCTTCCTTGATCCCTGCCCACGTTCCCATTCTCAGCACCTCTCTTTATTTCATCCTTAATAAAGTTCTTTTATTTCTTCGAATACCATGATGACCATTCTCGGTTTGTCTCTGGTTCGCATTTATTTCCACCTCTGTTCTCTGTACCCTCTAGTCTGTGAGCTCCATGGGGGGAGAAAAAATACATGTTTGATTTATCATCCTGTCACTATAGTGTTTATCACAGTTCCAAGCACAGAAGAGGTGTTCAATAAAGACTTGTTGCAAAAATGAACAGAATGCTTCAGAGGCAGCCGTGTTTGCCATAAAAACGCTAGAAAGCAGAGAACACTGGAGAAATAAGAACCAGGCCAAGGTTGCTGAGGGTAACAAAAAGAGGCACAGGAGAGATGGAGATGGTGTCCAGGCATCTGTCCGGACTGTGGTGCATTAACTAAGATACAAATTAGGCTGGTCCTACAAAAGAGTGTAAAGAAAGAGTGGTTTAAATGAGATGGAAGTCTACTTCTCCCTCACAGAAACAAAACCAAACTGCTTAGGTACTCCCGGCGTGGTGTCGGGTCTCAACGATGTGGGAGACTCTGTCTCCTCCTGTCTACTTGCTTCCCCATTCTCAACCTGTAGCTTTCATCGTATGGTTGCAAGCTGCCACTGCACTGGCACTCCAACCAGTAGGAAGAGGGAACATGGTGACATCGGACATGCTCTTCCCCAAAGACTGAGTCTCCAAAACGAATTTCACTTCTGCTCACGTCCTATTCGTCAGTAGTCTCATAGCCACACTGAGCTACAAGGGTAACTAGAAAATGTAGTTTTTATTCTAGGTGCTCATGTGCCCAGCTAAAATCATGGGCTTCCATTACCAAAGGCAGAGGGAGAGAATGGATATCAGAATTTTCAGTATCCGAGACGTCTGGTACTGCTGCCTTCCTGAGGCCTGGCTAAATTCCTGCTCTTGGATGCTAGGACACTCCCAGTATCCCATGCCATAGCCTTCTTTTTTTTTTTTTTCTTAAGATTTTATTTATTTATTTGACAGAGAGAGAGACAGCCAGCGAGAGAGGGAACACAAGCAGGGGGAGTGGGAGAGGGAGAAGCAGGCTTCCCAGCAGAGCAGGGAGCCTGATGCGGGGCTCGATCCCAGGATCCTGGGATCACGCCCTGAGCCGAAGGCAGACGCTTAACGGCTGAGCCACCAGGCGCACCCCATAGCCCTCTTTTAATATTTCACGTAGTTCAAGTTGGTTTCCGTGACTTGGAATCAGATTTTAAACCAGTAGGCGAATTTATTGAGTATTTCTACGGCGACACCAGGTGACATGCAGCAGCACGGCTGTGTCCAATAAGCCAGGCTACACTGGCAGTAGCCACCCCCAATCTCGGTGGCTGAATGCAAGACAAGTGTGTTTCTAGTCCACGTTCCCCGTTCTAGGAGTATTTTCAGGGGGGGTCTCTGTTCATCGCAGTCACTCCGGCAGGGTCCTTCTGTTCCACAGTCACCACAGAAGGAGAAGCAAAGAGTACACGGGCTTTTAAAGCCTCCTCCCAGAAATGACACGTCATTTCTACTTGTCTTTTATCACCCCAAGCAAGAGATACGGTCCCATCGCACCTCAGGGAGAGCAAGGAAGTACAAGCTTATCAGCTGCCTGCAAGGACACGCAGACATCCTAGCTTGTCCTGCGAGCTCCCACAGCACGGCTGCTACCTAACAGCAGAAGCTTTTCAGGCGAACTCCCATTGTACAGCATAACACGATCCTTCCGTACCTTCCCCTCTGCTCTGCTCAAGTCAGCCCAGCTTGAGGGGAAAAGTGCTAAGTGCTCGGGACCTCGAAGGCCAATGACAACATCAATCTCTCACGTCGTTTGAAATCAGGGCCCACCCTGATGTCGTGAGATGGACGATGCATTGGCAGCTCTGGTTCCGCCCAGGACATCCTTAATGCTCCTAGGCATCTCTGCACGTTTTCCTACTCTGTCCTGAATTTTTGCAATGGGTTTGTACTCAACACTGGGGGAAAAAAAAAAGACACAAGGATCAGGAATGTGTGAGAAAGGAAGATGTCCTACCCTGAGGGAAATACAGGGAACTAGGCTTCCATGGCTGGCACAGGCCAAATAAAGGTGAGAGATTCAAGGGGCTTGAAGAAATCTCCTAGTGTTCTCCACATGCTGCAATAAGGCTGCATTTTAAAAATTCATCCCTGTGATTTATGGCCTTACGTCTCAAGGGCACTAATAAAATGCCAGAGAGATGACTACTTGGTTGCTATGTGTTGCTCACACCTTTAGTGGAGCAGATGTTTTCCTTTATGGCCTCTGGCTGAGCTCAATGGCCCTGAAGTAATTGGCTTTTAAAGAGGGCAAGAAGGATAATTTGGAGCACTGGACATTCTTTGAAGACACGGGGCTTGGTGGGGCATATATGTGGTCATCGTGAGGCCACTCCATGCCTGAGTTGAGGCAGGACTAAGAAAGGAGACACAAAAAGGCCAAGTGAAATGCTCTGACCCTGGGTTTGCTTGAGACCGAGCCGGCGACATGCCACGGACCTGCTGGCACCCACTCCCCTAAAGCAGGGGAGACCACGGGCTATCGCCCGCCGTGGCCTTTCTTGTAAATAGATTCAACCTTCCAGCAACACACTTCTGTCCCTCCTCGTGTGGTTAGACTCAGTCAAGACCCACCTAAGTCAATATCATTATCTTTATGAAAATAATTACTCTCCTGGGGCGCCTGGGTGGCTCAGTCGTTAAGCCTCTGCCTTCGGCTCAGGGTGTGATCCCGGAGTTCTGGGATCAAGCCCCATGTCAGGGTCTTCCACTGGGAGCCTGCTTCTTCCTCTCCCACTCCCCTGCTTGTGTTCCCTCTCTTGCTGGCTGTCTCTCTCTCTAATAAATGAATAAACTCTTAAAAAAAAAAAATTGTCAGTTACTGACAATTGTACTTTAAAAAAAATTGCTCTCCTCTCTTACCACCCCCAGCATGTCTGAAGGCATAGAGACTGTATCTTACTCATCTCTGTATCCCCGACGTTTAACATGGGGGTTGAACAAAGTTGAGGCTCAACACGTGTTTTTAAAGGGATAAACTAAGGCTTAAAAGAGGGTGTGTTTATATTTTCTCAGTCTTTCCACATTGCTTATAACTTTCTATATAACGATGAAAAAACAAGACAATTTGGCTTAAAAAAATGTAACTGGTTGTTTGGCGTTGGATAGACCGGTAGTCTCTGAAATGAACAAGATGTCCCACTGGCCTATGGGAAACATTTTAGAACTTTGATTATATTTTTTCTCATCTTCCTAAAATTTCTTTTTGTACATGTTTTAAATGTATGCAATATATTAACACAGTTTTACTTCTATGTGATTTTAAATACATAAATAGACATAAATTCACATTTAGAGTGCATATTAGAACACGGTAATGATAAGGTACCAGGCACAGCTAATCCCCCCCCCTATACGCACAGTATTTTTCTTTCCTTATTTGATAGCATTCCACATTTTAACCAGGAGGATGGCCACCTGCTTAAGACTACCTTTGTCAGCTCCCCTTGTAGCTAGAAGTGGCCATGTGATGGCTCAGACCAATTGAATGTCAGCATTTGTGATAATGTGCAAACTTCAGGTAATGTTCTTAAAAGGAAAGGAGTATGCCTTTCTTTTTTCTTCTTGCTGGCTGGGATGCAGACATGACGGTAGGAGTTGGAGCAGCCAGCTTAGACCTGGGATTTGGTGCCATGTTTCAGGAAGATAGAGCAGCTGGTCACAAAGAAGCTGGACCCCTAACCCACTGAACCACCACATAAACTTCAGATTGCTTATGCTTGGATTATTAAATGAGACTTAAATGTAATATTTTCATCACTCTTATCTCGATACCTGTTAAAGAAGTCAGACCTTTATCCAGAATCATGCAAGGTGTTCAGTCAAAAGGAAAAAAAATGGGAACCAATCAACTCTTAAATAAATTCCTTTATATAGACAATCAGGCCTGGCTCAAGGTGAGAGATACCAATGGAAGAAATTTGTTGTTGTTGTTGTTGTTGTTTTAATGCCTGTGATATCACTTCTCATTCTTACCTTCTTCTCTTCTTATTTCTTCTGTGCTTTATAGACATTTAATAACAATTTACTCAGTACTGTAATGTATACACGCAAGTTGCTGTGAGAGTAGAGCTTTAATGTTCTCACCATGACAACAACAAAACGGTCATTACATGAGATAAAGGATGTGTTAACTCACCTTATTGTGGTAAACATTTCATCATATATGAGCGTATCAAGTCATTACCTGGTACACTTTAAACTTATATAGCATGATATGTCAGTTATATCTCAATAAAGCTGGGGGGGGAGAGAGAAAAACTGATTGATTAACCCACTGAGTATCCAGGGAAATAGGAGGGGAACTAGCACTCACTGAGGACCTACTGTGTGCCAGATAGTTCACACACACCATTTCATTAACTTCCATCAACAATCCTTAAGGTAGATAATATTATTGTTTCCCATTTCCATAGTCAGGGAAACTAAGGCTCAGCAAGATTAAATAAATTATCCAGGAACAAACAATAGTAAGGAGTAGAGCGGATATTTAAATTCAAATTCAGATCTACATGAGCCAAATAGCCACGTTTTTCCACTTTCCACTCTTTCATATTTCCAACTCATCCTTCTTCAAACTTGCAAACTCTTCCTTTTGCTTCTTCTCTCTCGTTTTGCTTCACTTCTTCAGACTTTGCTCCATTGTCCCCTTTCCTCTCTACCTTCTAATCCCTTCACCTGAAGCCCAGCACGTGTATTTGATAATCGTGTGGAGCAGTGTTTCTCAAACTTGACTTTGCATGCTCTCTCTCTTTTTAGCGTTTTTTTTTTTAAATTGACGTATCATTAACACACAATGTTACATTAGTTTCAGGTACACAACATAGTGAGTTGACAAGTCTATAGGTTATGCTATGCTCACCACAAGCCTGACTTGTGATACGTGTATGTACTCATACATGTATACACACATATATGCATATCTATGCTTATATATAAAATCTCCACCCTTTTCAGAGAAAGAAAAACGAAACAGCCACCAATAAAAGCTTTTATGGGTCCCCAGTGCCAACTTAAGCTATTATTAATATGAAATTGCTTATATTTACAAATATAAATTTGGCATAAACTCTATATGTGTGTTGTTCTTTTTAAATTTTATTTATTTTAGAGAGAGAGACAGAACACGCACATACGTGAGTGGGGGGAGGAGCAGGGGGGGAGGGAAAAGGGGGAAAGAATCTCAAGCAGATTCCACACTCAGGATGGAGCTAATGTGGGGCTCGATCCCACAACCCCGAGATCATGACCTGAGCCAAAACCAGGAGTCGGCCACTTAACCAACTGAGCCACCCAGGCGCCCCTCTATGTGTGTGTTTCTTTTTAAATTTTTTAAATCTATAAGTCAATAAAATTCAAACTAACCTTAATATGACAGATGATGTGATTTTGTTGTAGTGACATTTCACCATTTACGAAGCTGACATGGTGTTGGTCCCTACCTTCAGTTCACTGTGTGCCATGGGTGATTCATTTCTCCCCCCAGATTAATTAATTAACTTATCATGGAAACTACCACGATGGCCATTGTTTGTCTAGCCTGCTTTCTGGTTATTTGGTCTTTTCTGGGCAAAGCACAGTATCTGTGTATTTTCTTTAGCAATTAAAATAGCCTGTTTGTTGGTACCACCACAGTCTTAAACGTGAATGTTAACTCAAATTCAGGCTCCCAGTTCAAAGGCAGGGCCAGGTGATAGGGTGGTCATCTACACAGAGCACAATATGTTCATACCTTGTTGTCATCGTTTTTTAAGATTATCATCTATACAAGGTCACAAAACTGAAAAAAAAAGTCATAATTTATGGAGACTTTATTTAAGAAAAATGGACCCAGAAATTCAGAGGTCCACATAAATGAGAGGTCCAATGATAGGTTCTCACCAAGACAATCAAACCCCTGGGTATGGGAACAGTCTCTTGTCACAAAAAGAGAAAAAACTATGTAAATGCGATCCACTGATTAGAGAGGCATGAGCAGACTGCGGAGAGACTGTATCATATAGCAGGGCTGGCTGGTTTTCTTTCCAGGTGAGGAAAGACCTCTGGCTTCTCCCAGAGCCAGTGAGAATGGAGGGGCGAGAGGGGAAAAGTCACCCTCATACTCAAGGTCTGTCTCAGTGTGAGTCTAACCAATGTCTCTGAGAAGCTACTGCAAAAGAGGCACAGGAGAGCCTGGCCTGTGTGAACACCCCCCAGCCCCCGGCTTGAGTGCTGTGGTCTTCACAGACTTCTCTCCATGGGCCACACTGTGAGAGATGGGCCACTCTTCTAGCCCCTACTGTATAGCCACGAGCACTGGCAAAAGGCTATAACCAGGCTTAATCCGAGCTCTCCCCAAAAGTTCTGAGAACAGCTGCATCTTCTAGTGTCAATAGCGAATCAGGCTCCGTATTTGCTGGTACTTATGCACTATCAATCTAGGAAATTGGGCTGGTGTTGGCAAAGGCAGTAAAAACGACTTCCATCTGATTAATAGGGCTTCTGCTTCCCACTGACAGTGTATACTTGTCCAGTCCCCCAATGTTTACTGAGCATCTACTATGCTGAGTGACTTACTAAGCAACCACTACCGTGTGCCTGCCACTGTGTATGAGTTTATATTTAACTCACTTAACTTCCACAATAGGCAATGAGGTAGTAGTATTATCATTTCCTTTTGCATTTTGCGTATGCAGGAATGGGAGCACCAACGGATTAGGTAGCTTGCGCAAACAGCTGATCGGGAGCTGAGCCACTGGAATCCAGGCAGTCGGGCTCCAGAGCCCCCTCATGAACTCTGTGCTACCCAGCCGCTCTGGCTGCGTGCCTGGGATTGCAGTGGAAGGTGGGCTGCTACTTTCCGTGTGACAAAAATAGGCTTACATCTGTAGTGGCATCCAACCTGAGAAGGGTCTTGTGGTGGCAAAACCCGAGGTATGGCAAAGGCATATGCAGGGTGCTGGTTTCTTGGAACATGCAAGCATGAAAATTGTACGGGTGAGCTTTTGGGGTGGCTTTCCCAAGTAACTGACGCTTCTTGACCACTAGTAGGCGCTTCGCCACTTGAACTAGGCATGGTTTGGCATAAGCTTCTTCGTAACCCAGCTAAGGAAAAGATTTTGCTCCACACAGGATTTTAAGGAAACAACAATAATAAAACCACTTCAATATCCCTATATCTTCATGACCAGTCAGTGAGAGCTAAGGTCTTATTGATAGGAGGTAGAAAAAAATCCTACGGGAATCAAAACCATGACCTGCCAAGCAAGGTATAAAGTCAGATCACAGATAGAACACAAAGGTATTCAGGATGCCTGAGTGGTTCAGTCGGTTAAGCATCTGCCTTTGGCTCAGGCCGTGATCTGGGGTTCCTGGCATCAAGTTCCACATTGGGCTCCTCGCTCAGTGGGGAGCCTGCTTCTCCCTCTGCCTGCTGCTCCCCCTGCTTGTGCACTCTCACTTGCTCTCTCTCCCCCTGCCCCAATCTGACAAATAAGTAAAATCTTAAAAAAACCCACAAAGGTATTCTAAGAGATGCAGGAAGTATGATCTGAATTCTGAGTTCCCAGGAGGGAGTGGTGTGCAAGTGAAAACAAAATTATACAGAGGAAAAGTCAGATGCTCAGCCGTCCTGCCACCGTGAAAGCCTGTCAGTAAAGATATGGGGAAATGATGATGAAATTCAGCCAAGTGAAAAACGCAAGGTGCAAAACTAGAAAGATATAGAAGAAAATAGACCAGAGTGTTCTCAGTGGTCACCTCTGGGCTGTGGGCCTGGACAACGCAGATAATGTGGGGGTTTTAATGAGTACTTAGTCATTGTCAATTTCCTTTATGTTGCTGAATCCCTACAAATCTTGTTTGATAGGGATTTCATGCAGGGGATGGCATTTCATCCAATGCCATCCCATTTCAACCGCACTGCACGCAAGACTGAGACAGTTACAGAAGGAGCTCACTCAGGACGCAGCCCACGGGCAGGGAGCCCTGGGCTGGCCTGCACCTCCCAGCCCTCATTGGTCCTATCTGCTAGAAGGTCTTGCTGATTTTTGACGATGGCGCGAGCTGATATCCAGTCTCTCTGGAGGGCTCTTCCAGGGCTTATATCCAGAGATCATCATCCAAATTTTTTCTTAAAAAGTAAGTTCATTAATTTTAAAACATTTTTTTGCATGTATGTTCACATATTTCAAAAATCCAAAGGTCCAGAAGAGTCCACAATGAAAAATTCTATCCATTAGCCACTCAAAGCCTTTCTCAATGCAATCGACGTCATCAGGTTCTTAGGTATCCATCTAGAGATATTTGACGCCTGTACAAACTGATGTACTCACATATATTCACTGTCCTCTCCTTTAAATGCAAGTGGGAGTACACCAGCCACTCCTGCTCCTTTCATATAATGGTGTGTCTGGGAGAGCACTTCACATCACTACACCGAAAGCATTCTCATTCTTTGCTATGGCTGCTGACTACGCCCCTCTAGGGGTGTACCGTAATTCACTCAAGGCCCTATGGACTGACATGAAGCCAGAAAACACAGACAGCTTTTAAAGAAACAAACTGAAAAAAGCCCAACGTTCCTGTTTCTATTAATTTTTTTTTTCTTTTCACCGCTCACTACGCAAGGCCAAGACGCAGAAGTCTGGTAATAATGATTTTTGGTGTTTACATTACTAAAGGTCAGACACCTTTCAGAATAACAAGACTGAAGGACAAAGTTCAGAAGCTTTGCTATTCATTGAGTAAACGTTGTCAGGACGGAAAACACTTATTTGGATAATTATATCAGCATTTTGGTGTTTCTCCCTCAAAGGATTAATGTTTAACAATGGGAAATGTAAAGTCGGGCAGGAAGGAGGTGGGTGTGCAGCGTTAGGATTTTCTCTGGGGTTCGGGGCAGACCTGTGCCTCCTGCCCTCGTTCCCAAATGGGACATGGCCCAGCTGGGATTTTTTCTAGGCTGAGAAGGCTCAGGGTGGAGAGAGTCTGAAGGCAAAATCTGGCAAACAATGTTGACATCCCCACCTCCTTGTGCCATGGATCTAGTTACTTCTACTTGTGGCTCCGTGGTGGCAGCTGTGGCCATCCGGGAGAGTCACTTAGCCTTTCTGAATCTTACTATTTGCAAATAATAACGATACCTCCAGGTGAACTCACAGTGCGATGTTAGGAGCAAATCAGCTGGTCCACGTGAAAATCCTATTACGTCAGCTACATTAAGTGCACAGACAGAGGAGGGGCAGACAGATGCTATGTGACATAAACACGATGTAAAGCCAGACAAACCTCGTGTTGAATCCTCACCCCTTCTCTTACCGGCCATGCAACCATGGATTGAAGGCCGAGCCTCACTTATTCACCAGGGGAAGTAAGGAGGACCCCCTCCAGGTTGCAGAATGATACACATGTCTGAAAGTCCTCCAAAATGCATCTAGCTTCTCTAGCATTTGTGTTACTCCTTTTGCCTATCTTAGGACAGAATAAATATAAGGCCTTCAAAACAACTCAAGGAGCTCAGATCAGTGCAAAGGAGAGTAGGAGGGAAACAATGAAAACGAGAGAGAAATCCTCAGGGCATCTGAAGAAATGGAATGTTAATTATGGATGGAGTCAGGTGTACGTGAGAGGTGTGGAGAGGTAGGCTGGGGTACTTCCAGGAAGGCCTTGTAAGCTGTGTCAAGGAGTTCAGCATCCTCTAGGCCCGTGATTTCCAGGATGGAACAGAATGTCACGTGATCCCACAGTGGGCCTTCTCAGTGGGAAAACCATCCATAATCAATACAGTGTGACTTTGGGGCCAGAGAAAGTCCCATGATCCCATATTTAACTTTGCGTACTTTGTCGTATGCCAGGAATTGCACTATTCAGTGATTCCCCCCTCAGCGCTCAGGAAGTGCTGTGGTATCCACAGTGCAGCCCGGACTCGAGAGTTAGGGAGGCCAGAAAAGTGGTACTTGGTAGTCGGGGCAGGGTTCGAACAGGGCCTGGACTGACTCCATCGCACATCAGTATAAATATGCCCTTTGTGAGTGGGCAGAAGCAGGGCTGGAACGTGCTCTCAGCAGCCAGTGGAACCGACACCGGGCTGAGGTCACCTGCTGTGTGACCCTGGGGGAAGTCACTGAACCTCTCTGGGCCTCAGAAACCTTTCACCATTATCCCTGTGATTCTATTTTTCAAATCCTTTCCTAAGAGTATGGGAATAAAGAATGGGTTCCTGGGGGCACTAGAGTGGAGCGAAGAAAGGTTTCGGAGAACAGGGGAGGGAGAAGGAGTAGCAAATAGATACAGAAGATTACAAACAACGGCCTGGCATCATGTCTATGTGGATTAGTGAGGACAATCTGGGTCATGAGGAATCAACATGGACCCGTTTTCAAGTTGGGAGACAGACCAGGAATCACATTCCCAAGTCCCTGCTTGCAAGCACCAGGCAAGGAGTGTGGGATATTGTGGAGCTGGGCTCCAGCATATGCCGAGCAGGTGTGGAACACTGTGGGAACATGTGGAGGGCAAGCTGAAGGATGGAGAGCCTAGAGGCCCCATTCTTCATTTAGTGGCCTCTGCCTGAAATTCAGCTTGGGAAGGAGCCAGGGGACCTGGGCTCCAACCCTCCAGTCACTATTCCCAAAAGTGAATGCAAGATGCTAGAAAGGTTTGATGGGAAACAAATGAACAAGTTTTCAGGTCCTTGAGACTCCTGGGAGGGAGAGAGCTGAGAGACCGGGGTGGGGGCACCAGAAGTTCTTGCCAGAAGTTCTGCAGGAACTGAGAACCTTGAAGATAGTATGAGGCCCCTGAGCAGCCCTGACAGAAGTGTGGCAGGAGTCAACCGGGTCCAGGACAGCAGGTGCCACGGAGCAACTTTGGAAAAATTTGAAAAGAATCTCAAGGCCTCACCAGGATTTGGTATGAAAAAGAACCAACTGCCACTGCCTACCTTGGGGGATGGGTGTTATTTTATACCGAAGCAGATTCCTCACAAGGTTAGGGGACATCTCTCCTGAGAACAGAGGGTGGGAAGAAAAAGATGCTGGACCTCAGCAGGGGGTGGAGAGGCTTGCAGCTCTGGGACCAGTTCTACCCCTGTCTCCATGAAGAACCTGGAACCTTTTGATCTTGTTCCTCTCCATGTTCCCCCACTGCCCAGGGGATCCATGAAATGTGGAGGGAGGGGCTGGAAGGAGAGTTGGGCCTCTAGCCATTTCCTCAACCAATGAGTTGCTTCCAGAGGCCGAACGCAGCCATCCACGTTGTTGTGACCTCCAGTGACCCAGAGAAAATTTCCTTTATTAGTGGTGAAGTCTTTCTTCTTTTTATTAGAGAAAAGAACGATCATGTCTTACTTACATGCATGCCCACACCAGTACCCCAGTATCAGCGTCTGCAGGCCTAGCCCTTCTTCCCAATAGGACTGGTCTCCAGATGGTGGTTTTCTAGGGGGAAAGTGGTGGGGGTGAGGAGGAAGAGGGTGAAGAGGGTTATGTCTGGAACAGGTGAATACTTTCTCTTTTCCTCCTTACCCCATGCTCAGCCACGAAGCCCCAGGAATTGCCCAGAATGTCCATGGTAGCTAGTTCTGCTCAGCCTCATGGGGCAGTAAGATTTCCAGCGCACTCCCCATGAGCTCACCGGGGTGCCCAGAGTAATTTTCTGTACTCTACCACAAACCCACTGAGCACACATAAGAAGCTAACTTAAAATCACATTGGGTCAAAAGATACCCGTATACACACCTACTGACTCCCAGGATCCCCAGTGCCCCCCAACATATCCAGGACACAAACACTCTCTCAAGAGCCACCTAGATTTATCAGAGAAGGCCTCTCAGCCTCTTGAAGAGACAGCCGTTGTAGGCTGGAATCCAATCTTTCCTTCACTGAACAATTAGCAATATTTTGGGTAAGGCTTTGAAGTCTGATCATTTTTTACTCTTCCAAAGTCCTTAGGCTGATCCAAGAGCATGTCCCCACTTAATTTCAATCTAACCAAGTGAGGGATGGGGATGAGGGCCTTTTAAGTGTAAAGAGCATTGGGTGCACACCACCAGCTGGCTGGATCTGTGGTCTTGACCTCCCCCCCCCCAACAGTTTCCTTCTCTTGGAGGTGAGAATGATAAATCCAGATGCAGGATTGCAGTCAGGCTCTGGCACAGGGTACCTGTCCACATTTTCATCAGCTTAAGCATAACCACCTCACTAGGAAGGGCATCCACAGACACATAGAAGAACCGGCTATAAAACAGTACGTCTTTGGGTGAAAATTGGGGTTTTTGACAGTTCAAGGTAGGGTCTTTAATCGCGTGTAATTTTTGGCCCTAACGTTTGGGTCTTAGAATTGAATTAAGTACAGTGTAATGTCTAAAACCAAGAAGCATGTTGAAATTGCTGTTCTTAAAAGGCATGGCTTTGGATTTTGAGAGGAGCCTGCAAACCCCCTAGAAGCCTCTGGTGAGACAAGTGTCTGAAAAAAGAAGCGGCTGACCCACGAAGCCCTTGGCTCTCAGTCCTCTATTCAGAGAACATGTGCCACTTTACTCTCCCGGGGGTGGAAGTTGGAGCCTGGCGTTTTACAGGAATTGCCCCGACCTTGAAAGTGTTTCTTTGTTACTCTTAAGATGAAGAATTCGTGTGGCATCGCTGGCTGTGATAAAGCGTGTCATGGGCAGAGCACATACGTTTTGTGTTCGGGGGTTTTTTGTTTTGTTTTTGTTTTCTTTTAAGGTCAAGAAAGAAAGAAAAAAATCATTCCGGGACAGTCCCGGTGGTCAGAAAGGTGAGGGACTCAGGCTTTGAAAGGGTTCACACTCTGCCCTGTAACTTCCACGCCCTCCCTCCGGCCTGCTCCAGAGCAGACGATTCATTTGACTTCTTTTGTATCAGGTTTTATTGCTCCGAACCCCTAGGGTCTCGATTTGCTCTCAGAAGAAACGTGCCCCACCGAGCCGCTCTCCGAGGCAGCCCCTCCTGTGTCCCCGTTTCTTTCTCAGGGCGGGGTAAAGGCGGCAGCCTCGCGCCCCGAGACTCCGCGCAGGGTCTGGAACGCTCGGGACGTCCGGCGTCGCCTCCCAACCCCACCGGCACACACCGTGCCAACTTGACGGGAGTCCTAGCGAAGTCCGGTGAGGAGAGAAGACCCGGCGGAACTCAGGCCGGAGGCTGGGGGTGACCGGGGCACCCACCCGGACTGCCCAGGCAGCCGGCGGTGTCTGCGCCCACCCCCGAGGCGGAGCGGCCTCCGTCCGCCATCCGCTCCGCAGCCTGCGCGGCCGACGGGCACCCACCAGACCTTTTGTGGCTGCGCGAGGACGCCCCGCGCCGCGCCCCAGCCCCGGGGCTGAAGGCTCGGGCTTTGCGCAGCGCGCGGGCTGGGGCGGGGGCAGCGGCCGCCACGAGCCGCAGGTGCTTCCGAAACCCCGCGCCCCGCAGGTACTTGTCAGAAGAGCGGGCGGGGAGGGACACGAGGGGCCCCAGGCCGCGCGGGCCCCGCCTCCTCTTCGCCCCAGGAGCTCCCACTGGGAGGAAAGACTCCCCGGCCCCCGCGCCGCCGACGGGGCCTCCCTGCCCCCTCCCCGCCGGCGCCCCGCACTCGGTGATTGGCTGGCGCCGCGGGTCCCTGGCACGCGCCTGTGGATGTAGTTATAAGAATCCTCGCGTGCCGGCCCTCAGCTTCAGCAAGTCGGCCACAGCCCTCCCCGGCGCAGCGCGGGCGCCGGCCACAGCCCAACGGCCGCGGCCACTGCAGGGAGGCCGGGGGCGGGAAGCGGGCGGGAGATCCTCCAGGCCTCTCGCTCATCCCCCGGGAGGGAGGGGGCCGCCGCGCGAGCCAGAACCGCACCGTCAAACGTCCCGAGAAGCCCCTCAGCCCCTCAGGCTTTCAGGCCCGCGGCGGCACAGAGCATGGACGCGGTGCTGCTAGAGCACTTCCCCGGGGGCCTGGAAGCCTTCCCGTCTCCTTACTTTGACGAGGAGGACTTCTTCACCGACCAGTCCTCTCGGGACCCTCTGGAGGACGGCGATGAGCTGCTGGCGGACGAGCAGGCCGAGGTGGAGTTCCTCAGCCACCAGCTGCACGAGTACTGCTACCGCGACGGGACGTGCCTGCTGCTGCAGCCCGCGCCCTCGGCGGCCCCGCACGCGCTCGCCCCGCCGCCCTCGGGGGGCCCCGGCGAGCCGGAGGACGGCGGCGGCGGCTACTGCTGCGAGGGAGGGGCGCCCCCCGGCGGCTTCCCCTACTCGCCCGGCTCGCCGCCCTCGTGCCTGGCGTACCCGTGCGCGGGGGCGGCCGTGCTGTCCCCCAGAGCCCGGCTGCGCGGCCTGAGCGGGGCGGCGGCGGCGGCGCGGCGGCGGCGGCGTGTGCGCTCCGAGGCGGAGCTGCAGCAGCTGCGGCAGGCGGCCAACGTGCGCGAGCGGCGGCGCATGCAGTCCATCAACGACGCCTTCGAGGGGCTGCGCTCGCACATCCCCACGCTGCCCTACGAGAAGCGCCTCTCTAAGGTGGACACGCTGCGCCTGGCCATCGGCTACATCAACTTCCTCAGCGAGCTGGTGCAGGCCGACCTGCCGCTGCGCGGCGGCGCGGGCGGCGGAGGGGGACCGGGCGGCGGCGGGCGCCTGGCCGGGGACAGCCCAGGCAGCCAGGCCCAGAAGGTCATCATCTGCCATCGGGGCACCCGTAAGTGAGTCCGCAGTCCAGCTCAGGGAGACGGGGACGGGCACGGGAAGGTCTCGGAGGGGCTGGGTGAACGGACCCACAAGCCGGCTGACGGACGGATAGATGGTGCGTGGGCACCAGCGACCTTGATCACGAGTTGGCCTTTCGCAGGTTTTTTTCCGCCACTTCACCACGGCTGGGAGGGCGTGCGTCCCCGACAGACTTGCAGCTCCAGGGATTCCGGGGAGGGGGCGCTGGGGGGCCGAGGGGTGGAGGAGGAAGGTTCGTTCTCCTGTAACCTAAGACGCCTGTTCTATCGAGGCGCCCAGGAGGGGATCCTAAAGGACCAGAGGGCACCCTCTGGGAATAGAGTTGGACGTTCATGGTCTGTTTTCTCTTCTCACCTCCTCAGGGTCCCCCTCCCCCAGCGACCCGGATTACGGCCTCCCTCCCCTTGCAGGACACTCCCTCTCATGGACTGATGAAAAGCAACTCAAAGAACAAAATATTATCCGAACGGCCAAAGTGTGGACCCCAGAGGACCCCAGAAAACTCAACAGCAAATCTTCCTTCAACAACATAGAAAACGAACCACCTTTTGAGTTTGTGTCCTGAGAAGTCCCAGACCCTCCTGAGGATCTGATTATGTCTCTGTGCATATTGTACATGTAAATATCTATAATGTAATTTAAGAATCACATTTTTCTAATGGCAATCAACTGTTATTTATCTATTTATTATCCTGTCGAGTTAATGAAATAGATGATCTCTTTTTAAGTATATAACTTATATAATTTATCCTGATTTTCTAAAAATATGCAATAGCCTATGATTTCCCCCAGCACCTTGGGCAGAACTCTGCGTTGTTGGAAGAACTCTGGCCAGAAAACGTCACGCTAATTTATTGCCAGATATGGTTTATTTCTAAGCGTTGTTAATAAATGCTATTTACACCTTTTTCTAAAAGTTTTTTGTTTAATACATGATTGGGGTAGCTGTTTTATTTTTTAAAAGAAGAATTAGCTTAGTCAGTAAAAGATAACTGAACCAGACACGCAAAATGTGGTTATCCAGTAAGAAACCACATTTTAGTTCGATGTAGCTGAAAGTGGGTGGATTAGAGGGTTAGGCCCCAAGTCTCTAAGGGGGCCCTTCATCTGCATTCCCTGCGCTAAATAGTAACTTTGGCCTGTATTTTTATCCTATCCTCCAAACAGCCTATGAGGCAAATAGGTCATGGTGTATTTATTATTCCCATTTTTCAGAGGGGAAAGCTAGGGCTCAGAGACGAATATTTGACTTATCCAAGGTCACGCCTACCCTGCCTAAGCATAGTGGTTGAGGGTCCAGTGGGAATAGGGTCCTAGTTTCCTGGCGGGTCAAGGGAAGGGGGTCATCATGCTTTCACGGACGCGCTGGGGAGAAAGGACTATTCTTGAGCTTGCCCTGTGACCCATCTTTTCTGTAGTTTCAGCATCAGGTATATGGATCTCAGAGTAGGCCTCTCAAAAGAGATGAGGTAGACGACTGTGCTGACTCCTGGAGACCCCTCTGGATGCCTCCCAACAAAATCCGGGGTCCCTTCGGTAAGGCGAGGAGCC
Source organism: Ursus americanus (assembly GCF_024610735.1). Classification (NCBI taxonomy): domain Eukaryota; kingdom Metazoa; phylum Chordata; class Mammalia; order Carnivora; family Ursidae; genus Ursus; species Ursus americanus. The sequence goes on along the minus strand of NC_142157.1, from coordinate 16,501,736 downwards.
CGGCCGCTCCTGCGCCACTTGTGCAACCGAGTTATTTTTTAAATTGACTTCGTTTTGTCTCCAACAGAATCTCATCTTCCTTGGCAAGCAGCCTGGGGAGAAGGCGAGCGTCGCGAGGAGGGAGCAGGGCCGCCCCCTAGCGAAGGGGAGAGGCACGAGGGCGCGGCCCGGGGCGCTCACCCGGAAAGCCCTAGACACCGGGGCTGCGGCTGGTCTCCTGCGAGGCTGCCCGGCGTCTCCTGGGCTCCCGGGGCGCCCTCCGCTGCGGGCCCGAGGCCCCGCGCGCTTGGCTGGCGCGCACCTTCTAACTGAGTCACCGCCCCCGCGCCGCGCAGGCCGGGGCCAGGCGAGGGGCCGCTCCGCAGCCCGGCAGCGGCTTGGTCAGCCAAGGTACAGTCGCGAAATCTCCCCCGGTACCCACGGCCCTGCCGCAGGACAATATGTCGGCAGCATGCTAATTGCTTTAACCTAGTTTCAGACCCACCGAGGGGTTCCTCGCGCGCCGCGGGTGCCATGGACCTCGTCCAAGTGCAATTAAAGCGAGGCCGCGAGCCCGACCCCGAAGCGCGGCCTGGCCAGACACGCGGAGATTCTGGGTCGAGAAGCTCCCAGGAGGCCCTTGGCCATGGACCCTCTCACCCCTTCCAGCCTTCGCAGCTTCTCCCGGCCCTCCCCCTGAAAGATGGAGATTTCACACTGGAGACAGAATTTGGGAAGGAGAGAAAATAATTCGATTTTGTCCTGTAATAGAGCCCATTAAACATGAAAGTTGCTTTGGCACAAATGCTTCTATCAGGCATGTAATCTCATTACACTCATTAGAAAGTCAAATGTTAGGCAGACTTCAACTTAATTATAACCTATGTAAGTATTGTACCGTATTCTTCGTCTGTGTAGACCCGCGTTTCAATTGGGTTGGGTAATGTGGCACTCGGCAGTTAAAACACTACAGTCATTGTGATGTGGCACCTTTTATTTTGCGTGTGATTCAAAGCCTCAACACATCCTTTAGTGCGGTGCAGATGAAGCGGAAGAGCCGGGCTGAGCGTGTAAAACACCAGGGTCTCTATCTTGTCACTCTTCTGTCCTGACTTGGCAAGTCCCTTTAAACACAACCTTCAAAGAGACTGACAGCTTCTTTTTATTTACTCATAATCCATTCATTCTAGTGTAGCAATTCTTAAAAAAAAAAAAAAACTGCCGCAGGAAAAGCAGAACAAACGTATCATTTCAGAGTCCCCTCTGGCGTCAGAAGCCTGAGCAGAGTTTGGTGCACGAGCCGTTCTCCTTGTGGCCACGCCAGGCTGGAGAGCCTCTGGCCTGGGGCAGCTCTGGCCAGTAAATACAGCCTGGCACTGGAAAGATCAGTGTGGGGGCAGTTTGAGTGACAGGTATTCAGCTGCCCTGCTAAGTCCACACGTTTCTTCCAACTTAAAAAAATAATAGTAAGTTCTGTATGAAAATAATCGAATAAGCCAGACTCCTGGATGGCTAGGGAAACCCTTTGCTCAGCCTCGTTCTTCTGAGCGCCCACCAGCCCCAGGTTGAATCCAGGTCTGGGACCACCAAGGGAAAGAGGTTCAAGTCCCCACTGGCTGCCTTGGTCCATTTAGCATAATAAAGAGGCTGCAAACCCAGAACGGGGTACACTTTAGGATCTCTCCTCAGGAGCTGGCTAAGTCTTTCCCCAGTGGTCTAGACTCCGCTGCTGGAGACTGACTGTGGGAGGAGGGAGT